>NC_057862.1:147071769-147372292 GCF_019393635.1 Dromiciops gliroides
ATTCATAGTCTCTGATGATTATTATATATATGACCATGGGCAAATTCCCTTATAATTACAGGACTCAGTTTCCTCATCTATAAAATAAAAGGTATGAACTAAACAGCTTCTGACAGATTTTTCAACTCTAGATCAAAGACCTTATGATTCTATGGGGGCACGGGGCAGCTAGGTGGAGCAGTGGATAGAGCACGAGCCCTGGAGTCAGGAGGACCTGAGTTCAAATCTGGCCTCAGACACTTGACACTTACTAGCTGTATGACCCTAGGCAAGTCACTTAACTCCAATTGCCTCACCAAAAAAAAAAAAAAAGATTCTATGGGGGCAAAGGCTGTTTTGGTTTTTGTCTTTTTATCCCCAGAGGCTAGAAAAGTGCCTGGCACACAATAAAGATTTCACTAATGAATAATTGAACTTTATTTCTTTTTATTACTTTTGGGGGGGGGCAGGGGAGGCCAGGCAATGAGGGTTAAGTGACTTGCCCAAAGTCACACAGTTAGTAAGTGTGAAGTGTCTGAGGCCAGATTTGAACTTGGGTCCTCCTGAATCCAGGGCCGGTGCTTTATCCACTGGCCCAAACTTTATTTCTTTCTATCGTTCTTCCTCTTCCATCTTAAAAGATACAGAGTCAGAAACTTAATAAGATTTCGACCTATGGAGTAAATGTCTTATTTTGTTACTGGTAAACACAATCAATCACTTCATCTTTTCATAGCTTGGTCGCAGAAAATTCAATGAATCAACTCTATAGAACAATTATTATTAAAGTATTCGAGTCTCCTTAGCAAGAAAGGTTATAGAATTTGCTGGACTAGAGAAATTCAAAAACACAAGCTATCCATCTAGTTCAGTGCAATCTGAGTCAAAGACCAAAATATGTATGAATGTGTATATGTGTGTATGAATGTGCGTGTGTGTGCATGCATGTATCTGTGTTTGCATATATAATATTCCACAGTCCTTTCTAAAGGCAAGATTCCAAAGCATGCTTTTAAATTTTACTTACATTAGTATATTAAGTAAAAATGTAACATCCTTCCTAAAAGTATTTTAATTGCTTTCACATTATGAACTCAGCATTCTATTTCTAAAAGGATTTTTTTGTTGCTTTTAAATCAGGAAACAGTAGCTACAGAGCCTTTAAAAAACATCAACAAAAAGCTTTCATATCACAAGTTACCAATGATCCACTAATGTTGAAATCTAATGGCCTTTTCTCAATCCTCAGCCTCAATGCTGCAATTGACACTGTTGCTCTCCTACTCCTCCTGAGTCTCCTCCCAGGGATTTCAAGACATTGATCTCCCTTGATTCTACTCTTAGCTGTATGACCACTCCTTCAAGTTTCCTTTGCTGATCTTATTATCCACACTCAGTAATGTGGATGTCCCCCAAGATGTGCCCTGAGCCCTCATCTTGTTTCACTCTACACTGTATATCATCAGCTCCCATGGGCTCAATTATAATTTCAACAAAAATGATTCTCTAGATCTACTAGTTTTTCTCCTGAGTCAGGATATAGTCAGGGATCACCAAATGTTTTTTGGATATCTCAAAATGGATGTCTCACAGGCAGCCCAAGCCAGACTCAATAACTATCTTTCCCCCAAAACCCAAATCTTCTCAACTTCCCTATACTTTCAAGGAGTCCACCTTCCTCCCAATGACCCAGAACTACAACCTCCGTGTCATCCTCAAGTCCTCTGTCACTCACCCCACAGCATATCCAATTAGTTGCCAAATCTCTTCATTTTTCACCGTGACAACATCCCATTCTCTCTACTCACACAGCCTCTGCCCTTGTTCAGGCCCTCACCTCTCACCTGCACTGATGCAATATCTTTCCGGTCTCTGCCGCAAGTATCTCCTTATTCCAATATATCCTCCACTCAACTGACAAGGTGACTCTTCTTTTTTTTTTTTCTTTTTGCAGGCAATGGGGGTTAAGTGACTTGCCCAGGGTCACACAGCTAGTAAGTGTCAAGTGTCTGAGGCAGAATTTGAACTCAGGTACTCCTGACTCCAGGGCCGGTGCTTTAACCACTGCGCCATCTAGCTGCCCAAGGTGACTCTTCTAAAGCACAGGTCTGACCATGTCAAACCCCTGCTCTATGAGCTCCAGGAGCTCCCTGTTACCTCTAGGATTAATATGAAATCCTCTCTTTAGGATTTAAAACTCTTTGTAACCTGACCCCTCTCCTGCCAACCTTTTTAGTCTTCTTATGATTTACTCATGTCCATAACATCTACAATCAAGCTACACTGGCCTGCTTGCAGCTCCTCAAACATATGCCAGCTACCACCTATCTCCATACCTTTAAAAAAGTTGTCCTCAATGCCTAGTTTGCTTTGCACCCACACCTCCACCTCTAGTTTACAAGTTGTCTTTCCTATTAGACTGTGAGCTCCCTGAAGACAGGAATTGTTCTTCCCTTTCTTTGTATGCCTGGCACACAATAAATGCTTAACAAATGTTCGTTGACTGACTTGCTATTTTCCATTCTTGTGGTAGCCATACTTCATATTTTAAATTTACCTATCTAAATTCAAAGTTCCAAAACAAACTTTGGATACACATAATACAAACAATTGCTTTTAAAAGTTTAATCTCTCAAGAAAATAGCTTGATTCTATAATGAAGTAATTTATTACATACCATTATCTCCTCCTCCAAAAGACCACACAGTTCTTCCGTCTTTGGATAAAGCAATTGTGTGTGAACTGCCACAGGAAACTTCCCCAACATTGCTAATGTCTTTTACTAATGTTGGAATGTTCCGGCTATTACTGTCACCATGACCTTGGGGAGGATGGAAAAAGAAACTGTTAAATTCACATGTTTTCAGGGGCAGCTAGGTGGCGCAGTGGACAGAGTACCGGCCCTGGATTCAGGAGGACCTGAGTTCAAATTCGGCCTCAGACACTTGACACTAGCTGTGTGACCCTGGGCAAGTCACTTTACCCCAATTGACTCACTTTAAAAAAAAAAAAGAAAGAAATTCACATGTTTTCCCCCATCCAGTACTTCACAGAAAGAATAATTTGAAGTAAAGCTAGGCATTATAAACAGTAACTACCCAATACAACAGAATGCAGAGATCACATATACACTGTAGATATTTATGATCTTTTCTCTTTGAAAAACACGTTTTCCCAATATAAGTGATATGGTTAACTGCATTTTACTCAAATGTCTTCAAATTATACTTCAATTTATTATTATAATAACCTGAAAAATGTTTAAACTGATATTCCACACATTTGCAATTTTCAAAGCCTACATGATTATATGTCAAACCAAATTAAAATTCATAGCAGGGCAGCTAGGTGGCACAGTGGATAGAGCACTGGCCCTGGATTCAGGAGGACCCGAGTTCAAATCCAGCCTCAGACACTTGACACTTACTAGCTGTGTGACCCTGGGCAAGTCACTTAACCCCAATTGCCTCACCGAAAAAAAAAATTCATAGCAATACAAATACTATTCCCCAGATTAGCAGCAAGATATGTATACATAATTATCTGCCAAAATATAAGAAAGCACATTATATCTGTCCGATATTTTAGCTTGAAACTAAAAATTACTTGAGATGCAAAATTTCCTTGATGCCTGATATTCAACTCAACAAATTTAGCACCTAGTGCAAGATACTATGATAGGTACTTTAGTATAAAAAAATGAAAAAAATCATTTTTCAAGAATCGTTGCTTTTAATGTAATAGGGGGAATATGACAAGTAACTAATTATGATAAAAGGTAGGTTTATAGCAAGGATATGTTAAAAGCAAGTTAAATACAAGATGTCCTAGAAAAATTAGGAGAGAGTAATCAATCATGTTCAACTGGGGTCAGATCACTTATCAAGTATGTAGCACCATAAGGATCTCAACAAGCCAAGATAAGGGGATCTTTTTAAAATTATAAGCTTTAGAGTTATATATACACAACTTGAGAAATAAAGAAGGTAGTGTATTTCTGTCAAGAAAGAACAGTATACTTGGAGGGAATATAGTTAAGAATATCACAAATCAACAAGTATACTATTTTATCAAATGGAATTCATACAAGGGAATAGCATGAAATAAGGCTGGAAAAATGTTCTAAAGTCATATTGTGAAAGCTCTTAAATAACATTCTAAGATGTGTGTTGTTATAAAAACAAAAGATACCATAAAACTCATTTGTAAAAATTGTCAATATAAGTATATATTTAATCTACAGTCAGACCTATATATTAGAAACACTGTTGCTTAAAAAAAGATATAACAGTGTTAGTCTAAGAAAACTACTATCATTAATTACTATAACCTTTCACTTTTTCCTCTTTAAATAATTTCAATTTTAGAATTACCTAATCTTCCAAAATCCCCTTCACCCCATGTGTATAATTCACCATCTTCAGTGACAGCAGCACTATGTCTGTATCCAGCTGATACACACACAACTACCTGCATTAAACAAAAAGAAAAAAAAATTGACAACATTGTGTTACCTATATATGCCAATACCCAGTTCCCCACAATAAGTCCTAAATAGTTTTCCTCCCATAGACTTGGCAGCTATCAACATTTACAAATAAATTAGCATGTTAACCTTAAGAAATACTGTGCCACCAATGAATCAATCCCTTACTTATTGATGAAAGCAACAACTACTACTATTTACATTTATGTAGCAACCCCCTCAGAAAAACTTTGGGTAAAGAAAGGTTTATAGGGGGCGATTAGGTGGCGCAGTGGATAAAGCACTGGCCCTGGATTCAGGAGTACCTGAGTTCAAATTCGTCCTCAGACAGTTGACACTTACTAGCTGTGTGACCGTGGGCAAGTCACTTAACCCCCATTGCCCCCCGCAAAAAAAAAAAAAAAAAAAAGGGTTTATAAACACTCCTCACCTTGACCCCTGGGAGATAGGTAATGCAAAAATATTATTATCACCATTTTACATTTGAGGAGAAAAAAATCTGAGGGGTTACGTGCTTTCCTGAGCACCGCACACCAAGTTAAATATGAGAATTAGAATTTGAAAATTCAGATTCTTATTTCAGTACTTTATCTTATACAATACTATTTTTCTGGGACTAGGTTTAGGACTGCCCTGAACCTAATTCAAGCTACTACTCTAACAATTTCAAAATACCATGATCTAAACATTTAGGACTAAATGGTTATATTTTGTAACCAGGGGAATGACTCCCAGAAGTTAACTAGATATTTCTAAGAAAGTAGGGAAAATAAGGCAATAAACTTCGAAAATGCTTTTTCATTCTCTTTAGTTTTCAAGTAGATTAAACACTAGAGGCATGGGAACAGTAGGGGCAAAAAGAAAAAAGGGGGAGGCGGGCAGCGAGAGAGAGAGCGCGCAAGAGAGAGAGAGCAAGTGCAAGAGCACCAGCCAGAGCCCTTTTGCCATGATATAACTTGTCCCCATTTTAGGGAATGTTATACCACATAGAAAATTCATCAATCTATCATTATATGACATCTTTCTTTCAAAGAGCTCAATATTCAGTGATTCAATTCAACAAATTATGTCCAAGGTACTATGCTAGGCATGAAAGAATTTTTAAAATAGCAATGTTTGACATTATTAACCAGAAAAGGAAAAGTAGAGAAAATCAAAAAGAAGAATTTATGAAAGAAGGTTCCAATTTATTTAAATTTTTAAAAAATGCTCAGCTCAAGTTCCTAGAAGAAACTCCATTTATCAAGATCCACCTTTTCAAAAGTACTCCTCTAAAGTTTTCAAGGTAAAAAGAGGCCAAAGAACAGAAAGACATTGCATTGAGAGTGATCCCTCATCAATTCTGTACCCACCATGAAATTCGCTAGGCATACAAATCCATCAGATGATATGTGGGACAAATGTTTTACTTTTAATTAAATATCAAGAGTAAAACCGAAATTTTAACTCTAAAAAATAAATCATACCAAAAAAAATCACATAGTGTTAAAAAGATGTTAGCAAATTTGGTAAAGTGTCTTCACTTCCTTGAAGAAAAAACAGTATGAAAATTCAAATGATAATTGCTATTCATTGAGAATTACACTTGTATTATATTTATGAAATTGAGTATAAATACAAGTGATGAACAAAGAAAAAAAAGCTTTTCAAAAAGAACATATCAAAATAAAAATATACTTTAGTTATTGTCATGGCAGCTAGGTGGCACAGTGGATAAAGCACTGGCCCTGGATTCAGGACGGCCTGAGTTCAAATCCAGCCTCAGACACTTGATACTTACTGGCTGTGTGACCCTGGACAAGTCACTAAACCCTACCCCCCCAAAAAAAGTTATTGTCAATTTATAACAACAAAAGAAATATTTACATACCTTCCCTTGAAGAGGTCCCTGAATAAGCTTAGGATACTTCTGTGTTGAACTATTTCCATGTCCCAGTTTTCCATAATCACCGTCTCCCCAGCTAAAGACTTCACCTTCAGTTGTAAAAGCTAAAGTGTGTCCATCTGATCCTTTTGAAGATGATACCTTTTTGATAGACCGATGAGGCTCAAATGTCAACTTTTTTAGAGTAGACTGATTATTGGAATCTCCAAGTCCTAGTCTGCCATAACTACCTTTACCACAGGCTCTGACAGAACCATCCGTAGAAATTACAAAAGTGCAATACTGTCCAGCTTCAATCTAATAAAATAAAAAAGGGATTATTTTAAATATAACATTTTTCTTATACTATAAACAAAATATTGGATTTGAGAGGCAGAATGATCAAGTACAGAGATTTGGCCTTGGAGCTAAGAACACCAAGCTTCCAGTTATGCTTCTGATACAAACTGTGTGACCAGAGGCAAATTACAACTTCTTAGTGCCTCCAAGTACTGCCTAAGAAGAATTATGGATTTATATCCATTAAATAAATCTGTACATAAGGAAACCTTGACACTAATGAAAGAAAAAGACTGTCCCCAAAATTGTAAAGCTTTAAAATTGGTTTTATTTAACAAGATAATCTAAAGGAAATCATTTAAGGCAATGTAATTTATGGCTTCCTGTGTTGTAACTAAATACAATATATGAAAATGAGTTACTAATGCCTTTTTCCATGTTGAACTGAACTTTTAAAATTCAAAAGTAATCTACATTTCACCTTTTCAGACATTAACCAAATCAAGATTAAATAAAATTACATTTGAAAAATTTATTTAGCCTTATTTTATGACCGGAGGAAAGAAAAAGAAGGTAACAAATTTCCATCTAAATCCCAAAACAGTATAAGGGAGTCTGATCCATTACAGTACATCCTTTTTTAAGAATATGTTCTATGCCAATAAGGCAAAAATATATTTTAAGAAAAACCCAAAAAAATATGTACAGAGTTCCACTTAAGCTAGAGGATGACTATAGATTTTTTGTTTTGTTTTTATAAATATTTTAATTACATGTAAAAATTGTTAACATTTATTTTTTTTTAATTTTGAGCTCCAAATTCATTCCCTCATTGAGAAGGCAAGCAATTTGATACAAGTTATACACATACAATCATGCAAAACATATTTCCATGGATTAGTTATGTTGAGAAAGAAAGCAGACCAAAAAAGAAGAAAATTTCTTAAAGTATGCATTGCTCTGCATTCAGACTCCATCAGTTGTGTTGGTGAGAATAGCTAAGTCATTCACAGTTGACCATCATACAATATTGCTGTTACTGTGTACAATGTTCTCCTGGTTCTACTCATTTTGTATCAGTATATATAGGTCTTTCCAGGTTTTTCTGAAAGCACCATGCTCATCATTTCTTATAGTACAATAATATTATATCTCAATCATATACCACAACTTGTTTATCCATTTCCCAAATGACAAGCATTCTCTCAATTTTCAATTCTTTACCACCACAAAAAGAGCTGCTATAAGTATTTTTTACATATAAGTATTTTTCCCTTTTTAAAAAAATCTCTTTAGGATACTAGTGATTAACTAGGAAGATATTTAAAAGCCAATCTAGAAAATAGGCAGCTCCACAGTTTAATTTCATTTTCCTTTAACCAAATGTCAATTTATCACAACTTGTTGGCATGAATGCACACACATAGATTTTGTAATTAAAAAGAATTACACAAAGAACTTACTGTCTGTGCATCAGAAAAACTTGGTGCTAATTTAGGTTGTAGTATTTTTTCTTGTGTGCCTTCTACCAACTGATGACTGCTGTTACTACCCCAAACATAGACTTCACAAGTTTCAGAAACAATGGGTGCATCACCAGTTTGAATGCTATCTGGGCTAGCACATGTTCTTGAGTAATCAGAAGCCATTCTGCAAACCTGTTAAAATTTAAAATATACAATTAATATTTAACATACTCTCAGGACTCTCTTTAACCAATGCTTTTTGAAATTACTGGGTTTTTTCCTCTCTCTCTCTCTTTCAATACCCTCAAATGCTGAAATGTTCTGAAACAATCTGTTGGGCATCCTTTTATATTTTTTTTCTTTTTTCTTTTTTGTGCGGGGCACTGGGGGTTAAGTGACTTGCCCAGGGTCACACAGCTAGTAAATGTCAAGTGTCTGAGGCCGAATTTGAACTCAGGTACTCCTGATTCCAGGGCCGGTGCTTTATCCACTGCACCACCTAGCTGGCCCCTTACGATATTTTAATTATAAAATTTAAAAGGGTGCCCAGACTACTTAAAGGGAGTTATAAAGATGGCAGAAATTGTTCCAAAGAACTCATATCTTATATGTCTTCTTTTACTTTCCTTCTAGCTCTGGCATGGTCTTTGTATTAAATTTAAAAATCTAGTCCCTTTATTTTCCTTGACAAAATCTTACCTTCAAAAATCAACACAGTGGACAACTAGTACAATAGTAAATAAAGTACAGTAGAAAAAGAAACTTAAGACATAATCTTTAAAAACTGCTTTCTTTAAATATATATATATATATTTATTTTAGATATACTAGTAGTAGAAATCAGGATAATCTTATGGATTTATTGAATATATAGGGTGTTAAGGTTAATAAGTGACTATTTTTCCATGCTCATAAGAGAAGACTTGAGGTTTTACTGAAAGAAAATGGGAAATGGAAAAAGGGAAGAATCTTTTTTTTTTATTTTTACTGCAGGAGCTTACAGAAGAAATCAGGGCAATAAGAAACAAAACTAAAAAAGGCCAAAATAATCTACTCACCCATAGCCTAGATTTAGGAATGAGTTATTTTTGTGAGTGCTACATATGATGTAATATTTGAAGCTAAAATAATTAAGTGAAATGCAATTCAAACATATCACTGGCTTTTATTCAAGACTTGGGTTTTATTTACATACCTCTTCAAACAGACACAAAGCTGCCTCATAGAGAGAACATAAACCATCAGATGTTCTAGTTGGTTCCCTCCATTGACTTCGATCAGCAGATGAACCCTATAATCAAAACATTTTTGGCAAATGGAATGAGGAAAAAAAGCAACACATTGGTTACAAGTTTCTACAAAAATGAATTTCTACAAAAGAAATTCATTTATTACAGGAAACTATGGGTATTAAAGACATTAAGGACACTGAGGCTGATGCCAATATATTACCTACATTTATAGGCATCTATTAGTATTTAGATCTGATGTTTCGAAAGCCTTGGTTGTAAAGTAAAATTCTATATTGAGATTTTAATTAGCCCCACTAATTCCTATATAAAAGGAAAGATCTGCTGGAAGAATCATAAACTTAAGGAAACAAAGTTATGCTCTGCCAGAGCCAAGCTATTTGACAGAGCATGGACCCAACAAGGTACCAAACCGTCACAGTCCTAGTGAGGACTCTACTCACCAGGGCTGGTTTTCAAGCTAACTATATTGCCTGGCCACTAGCTTCAAAAGAACAGACAACTGGTGCCAGGACAATGCTAATCCAACTCTGAGCAGAGCCTACTCTTGTTCCTAGAAGAAATATTATGCTATGTAGCTCAGGTTGTTTATCATGCCACGGACACTCCCTGTCTCTCTCCCTTTTTATCTGTTGAATTCCTACACACTCTGCAAAGCCTACCTCAAATGCCACCTCCCCCATCAAACCTTCCAAGACCCACCCTAGGTCAGTAACAACTTTCCCCCTTGGAACCTTATATAAAGCACCGTATCTTGCAAATTATATAACTCCAGATGATAGGCAAACATTAACCTAACTCAATGTCTTCCACTTTGATATCCATTTTGTCACTTTCTGATGCATCACTCTGAATTATAATTTTCTGTATCTTTACCTTATACCAAGACCCTAAGCTCCATTAAAGCTGGAAACGTCTTATCTAAACTTTCTAATGGCCCCAGTGTCTACCCAAGCACTCCATACAAACAAGGTAGATGTTTGCTGAATAAATTCATTCTGGCCATAACTATATCAGCAATAAGCCAGTCCTTTCCTCTCTTGCCTCAGCTTCAAAGCAGCTGAAAGCCACAGAGGTGTTAACTCTTCACTCCTTCAACAAAAAATAATTTCTGGTAAAACTCAAAGATGATTCAGGGATCACTTTGATGCTGACATAAACAACCTCTTACCTCAGTCACGCTCAAAAACTATCCTTTGATTAAGAAATAGTAACCCAAGAAGTGAATTGCCTCAATAAACTCTAAAACAAGGTTCTGAAGGCCAGATTTTCTCCAATTCTGCATTCTATAACTGGGACATGATCATTCAGAAAGTTTTATGTTCAGGAAAGTAACCTAGGATTTGAAAGTTTAGCCAACAGAAGGCAAGTTCTGAAATATAAAACACAGCCAACCAATCAATTAGCAAGTATTTATTATAGGTTTCCTATGTGCCAAATTCTATGCTATACCCTGGGAATATGAAGACAAAAAATTACAGTCAAGAAGCACATGCATTTTCAAGGGGGAGACAACCTATATATACTTTTGTTTCGTTTTTCTGTTTTTTGGGGCAATGAGGGTTAAGTGACTTGCCCAGGGTCACACAGCTAGTAAGTGTCCAGTGTCTGAGGCCAGATTTGAACTCAGGTCCTTCTGAATCCAGGGCCGGTGCCTTATCCACTGCTCCACCTAGCTGCCCCCCAACCTATACATACTTAAGCAAATGGAATATATATACAACATAATTTTTGAGAGGGAAGTCACTACTAGCTAAAAGGTGCAACAGAGGCATCCTGTGGAAGGTGATACATAAGCTGAGCTTAAAAAAAAAAAAAGAGAGAGGGGCAGTTAGGTGGTGCAGTGGATAAAGCACCGGCCCTGGATTCAGGAGTAACTGAGTTCAAGTCCGGCCTCAGACACTTGACACTTGACACTTACTAGCTGTGTGACCCTGGGCAAGTCACTTAACCCTCACTGCCCCACCAGAAAAAAGAAAAAGAGAGATTCTAAGATAGAGGTGAGTAGGGAATCTATCCAAGGCACTATGGACAGACAGATATCCCATGCAAAGACAGGATTAGGTGTACTATGTGTGAAGAACAGCAATAAGGCCCCTTTGGGTGGTATGGGTGTATAATAAGAAAGGCAGCATCAATGTTGGAAAGGTTTTAATTCCAAATAAGAGATTTTTGTTTGACCAGTAATATAACGGAACCAATGGAGTTTTTCAAGTTATAACATGATATTTTAGGAAACTCATCTGGGCAATTATGTGGAGAAGGGAGTACTATGACCATGATGGTAAAGACCTTCATCATCTCCCAGCTTTTTATCACAAAAGCCTTCGGTAGTCTTCTTGCCATAAGTCTCTAACCCCATCCTAGTCCATCCTCCACTTATGTATCAAAGCTATCTTCCTAAAATATATGTCTGGTCATATTACCTTCTCCTATCCCCTTCACAATAAATTCTAGTGGTTCCCTATCACCTTCAGAATCAAATTTAAAATAATGTGCCTTACACACACACACACCTTTTTAGTCTTCTTACACCTTCTACACCTCCCTGCACAGCAGAGCTCTGTGACGCAGTTACACTGGGTCTTTTACTGCTTTTTTACTATTCTTCCAAGACATTTGATCCCCAACCTCTAGATATTTTCACTGGCTATCTCCCATGCCTGAGACGCTTTCAGTCCTCATCTTTGCCTTCTTGTTTCCTGGGCTTCAGGTCCCAGCTAAAATCCTACTTCTAAAGAAAGCTTTTCCCAATTCCCCTCAATTTTAGTGCGTTCTGCTGAACTATTGCCTATTTATCCTGTATATAGTTTGTCTGTTTCCCCTGTTAGAATGTGAGTTCCTTGAGAACAGGAACTGGCTTTTGCTTTTCTTTGAATACCTAGAGCGCTTAGCACAATGGATGGTACATAGAAGGTGCTTAATAAATCCTTCATTGTTTTACTCTCAAAATCACAAAATGTTATAGCTATAAGAAACTTTAGAGATCGTCTAGTCCAAACTTTGATTTCATTGGTATAGGTAACTCCAAGATAAGCAAATGTTCTCTAACAAGTTGGCACATTCTCTACAATTTATAGTCTTAAGAGGTTGCCTACAGCACTGAAAGGTTAAGTGATTTGCCCAGGGTCACAGAACCTGTACAAGTTAAAAGTGGGACTTGAACCCAGTTCTTCCTGTCTTCAAGGACAGATCTCTTTTTTTTTTTTTGGTGGGGCAATGGGGGTTAAGTGACTTGCCTAGGGTCACACAGCTAGTAAGTGTCAAGTGTCTGAGGCCGGATTTGAACTCAGGTCCTCCTGAATCCAGGGCCAGTGCTCTATCCACTGTGCCACCTAGCCGCCCCCCCAAGGACAGATCTCTTATCTATTATGCCATGCTGCCTCTTTTAGGGTAGTCATTAAGGATTTTTTTCCTCCTTGGAAACCTAAAGATAAAGGAAAGATCTTTCAGTTTTCTCCCCAATGTTAGGACTTAAGAGCTATCTGTATAAGAGGAAAAAAAACCCTCAGCAAACCCTATACAAGGTGAATATATCGGGGGGATTATAGGACAGTATGGCATTTCTTTTTTTAAAAAAAGTATTAAAACACTAATAACTTATATAGGAAACCTGGATTCAGGTGTTCATTCTGCCACTGACTAGGTGTGTGACCTTGGGCTAGTCACTCGCTCTCTTCTAAGCTGCAGTTTCTTCAACTGTAATAAGAGACTAAAAATATTTGATGAATGTACCACAGTTGTAGAACAGACCAAAAGAGACTATACAAACACTGGATGCTGTAACTGCTCTATAAGTCTTATTAGTTTCATAATAATGAATATAATAGGCATTGCTAAGAAACAAAATAGAGAGAAGGCAATAAAAATGTGCACTTTATACATTATTAATGCATCATGAAGAAATATGGTAAATATAGTATTTTACTATACATTAATACATGCCATTCACCCATCATCCCTAAACATTTGAACCACCCTACCCCTTCTACACACCTAATTCAATCACCTGCCACTCTACAGGTCCTCTTCCACTGAATTCTTTGGAAAATACTAACAAATTCCTCTACATTCTTGACTTTTTTCCCTCCATAGCACTCCTTCCATTCCCCCCTCATTAAGTGAGATCTAAAACTATGCAGATTAGGTTCACTATAAATTCAAGTTACTGAACTTAACAAGCAGCTGGCTCTCCCTACTGTTTAGCTATCCTTTTTCATTTCTTCCAAACACCCACTATTTCTATTCCTCCTATTCCCTCCATTCCCCATTTTCAAATAACTTTATTCTTACTTTGCTGGAAATATTAAAGACTCTGACATAAACTTTCTCATCTGCCTTCCTCCTCGACTCACAAATTCTCAACAAAAAGCATAAATGAAGCCCTCATTATGTGCCAGACACCGTGCTAAGCACAGGAACAAATATAAGCAAAAAGAGAGACAGTACTGCTTTCAAGGAGTTTACATTCTAAAAGGAGAAAACAATACATGAAAAGAAACTGAAAGGGCTGGGGTCAGGGGTTGAGAGAAGAAAGAAGGTAATCACAAAGGGACAAAGTTGAAAAGTAGTCCAGAAATTCAGAAGCTAAATGAGGTTAGAGGTAAACACAGTTGACATAGGTACTTTCTCAAATGGAGTTTCTGAAAAGGTACCTCACAAATAAGCAGAAAAGTTCACAGGGGTAGAGTTGTCTCCAGCATGAGATACATAGACTTTATTCTAGTGCTCACATCTCTGCAAAGCTAACACCCTTTTTTTCACCTGTGCCCAGCATCTTTTCATTCCCTTATCCAGAACCTTACTTCCTTATTTTGTCCATTATTCCCTCTCTCTCTTGTACCTAAAATATATCCCTTTCAGTTAGTTTCTTCAAGTCCAATTGCAATCAGGCTCACATCTTCCATATCCTTAAAAAAGGAGGGAAAGGGGCAGCTAGATGGCGCAATGGATAAAGCACTGGCGCTGGATTCAGGAGGACCCGAGTTCAAATAAGTCCTCAGACACTTACTAGCTGTGTGACCCTGGGCAAGTCACTTAACCCTCATTGCCCCACCAAAAAAAAAAAATCAAATTATAAATTAAAAAAAAAAAAAAAGACGAGACTAGACTGATCACAGTGCCCAGCCCTCCCATTTTGGGGGCAGCTAGGTGGTGCAGTGGATAAAGCACAGGCTCTGGATTCAGGAGGACCTGAGTTCAAATCCAGCCTCAGACATTTGACACTTACTAGCTGTGTGACCCTGGGCAAGTCATTTAACCCTCATTGCCCAGCCCAAAAAAGGGGGGAGGGGGAAAAACCTTCCCCTTCACACAGCTACCTTCCCACCCCCATAGTGCCTTTCTCTCCATTCTTTCTCTGTATGTTATTTTCACTTTCTAAATCTGTACTTTTAAAAAATCCCTCAGTACTTAGTTTCTTTTAAATCAATTCAATTTCAACACAGACTTATTAAGCACCTATCGCCAAGCACTGTATATGAAGACACAGACACACAAATTAAAAAACTCCTGCCCCAAAAGAACACACACACTATAGGATAGTTGACATAACAATAGTTTGAGTCACACAGGACCAGGAGCATAGGAAGACACACATGCTCTGAGAGCTTTAATTTTCTTTTTTCATGTCCTTTTAAGTTATTTCAATCTAAACTTAGGGACCATAATTAAACATTCAACAACAGAAATAAAAATCAAATGACAGCTAACACGACTATAAACTCTCATCTAGTTTTTTCTAAGTGTATTGGAGCCCCTAGGAGACATCACCCTTCCATTAATGCTAGTCCTCCTCTTCCTCTATATGTTCTTTAATGAGAATGCTCCCTTTAGCCGACTTCTTGACAGACCAACACCTTGCCCTTGGTGAGAAACAAGAGTTCCTCTAGAACTTGGCATTGTACAGACACTAATACTGTACTCAGGCTGTCTACTTACTATTCTGCCCCTTCTGCCTCCCTTCACTCTTCATGACTGACCCACTTCCTTTTCCAGTTCTATACCTCTGCTGGCATTCTTGGTTGCTTCTCCGGCACTAATCATTGTGGGTAATGTATAGCAGCACACTCAAATACTGTGTGCCCTTCTTCAATGCCCTTTCAACGCAACTTTCATTCCTTGAGGCTCTGGAGGCTCTTCTACTTGGACTCTGTGCTGTACATATTTTAAACGGTGAATATATATCACTGTTTTGTGACTCTTTTGATATTAATAATTATTGGATTGAACAAATATATCTTATTCATCTTTCAAGAAATCTAAATGACTTTCACATATGCATAGGAGAGACTGTTAGAAGAAAGTCTTTAAAGTCTGTTTTGTTCTGATGAATCAAAACCTTCTTGCAACAAACAATAAGCACCCATAGGAGAACTTGTATTCTCTACACCTGTAATTAAATTGCTTGACTGTAAGGATATAGTCTGCTGTAGAATACAGTTTGTTAAAACCTGCTGATTCTCTTCTGAAGCTATCATCAATGATGCCCCCACTATGAAATCCATAGGGCACTGAAGAGGAGCTCAAAGAGCTCTTATAAATTTGGGAAAGTAGGCATAAGTCAATAGTTAATAATATTCTTGTTGTCAACCTTTCTTTACAATACTAAGGTTCAAGGTTTTGGGGTTTTCCCCCTTTTTTCTTAGGACTATCAACATAATAAATATTAACAAGTATGTTCAAAAATAAAAACGAAAAAGTAAAGGTATACAAAACAAGTGCCATTTACAATTTGGTTTACCTACTCTTTTTTTTTTTCATTTAATATATATTTATTGAGAGAATACACTAAGGCACCACACTAAACCTATCTTCTTTCTAGATGATATGAAAGATTTATTCAACTATTTACAAAACCATTAGCTAAGCAAAATATCCATTTAACCTACAAATTCTTTTTCCCATATTACTTATATCTGTTATACCTCTTCACTTTTTTGTAGTTTATTTTTCAAGTTACAAGTATTTTTAATTAATTTGTCCATCCCAAATATCCCTACTCCTAAAGAAAAAATTTTAAAAACCACTTAAAACATAGCTACATAGTCCAATAAAACAAATTTCCACATTAGCCATGCCCAAAGATGAGTGCCATGCTTCATGTTCCTTCTTTTGGAAGCGTAGTTTATCAAGGTTCTAAAGCCTTTCAAAGTTGTTCTTCTCTAATCATTACATAAATTAGTTTCACTTAAATGTACATGTTTTAAAATTCACTTAAATGTACCTCTTTTAAAATTCACATTTCACATGGTAGTTGCAACCCTGACATGATTATATGAACTTCCTTCTGTTCTCTTCTGTTAATTTGGGGGGAGGGGGGGCAATTGAGGTTAAGTGACTTGCCCAGGGTCACACAGTTAGTAAGTGTCAAGTGTCTGAGGCCAAATTTGAACTCAGGTCCTCCTGAATCCAGGGTCTGTGCTCTATCCACTGCACCACCCTAGCTGCCCCTTCTGTTAATTTTTAATGACTTACTGATCCTTTTTTCTTTTTTTCCTTTTTAAAGTCCCTAGCACTATTACCCCACTATTTCTTCAATTGTCTCCTTTGAAAGAATGAATAAAAAACCCCTTGTAACAAATTAATCATTCAAAACAAATTCACACATTGGTTATATCTGAAAAAATACATATCATTATGCACCTCTAATCCATCACCTCTGTGCCAAGAGATGGGGAAGCATGACTGACTATCAGCTTTCTGGAGTTAATTATAACTATTATTAGTGTAACAATCATTTAATTGGTGATTGCACTGATGGTGGTTCTTAAGTCTCTTGCAGTTATTTTTTCCTTACAATGTTGTAGACATTATATAAATTGTTCTCTTGGTTGTGCTCACTTCGTTCTGCATCAGTTCATACAAGTCTTCCCAAGTTTCTCTGAATTCGGTCCCTTTCATATGTCATAATATTTTTTCAGCAATTGCCCAATTTATGGGCACCCTCTTGCTTTTAGTTCTTTGCTACAACAAAAGGTCCAGATATAAATATTTTTGCATATATAGTTCATTGTCCACTTTCTTTGGTCTCTTTGAGGGCATAGGCTGGGAAGTGATATTGCTGGTTCAAAGAGTATATACAATTTACTGACTCTGAGGGTATAATTCCAAAATGCTTTCCAGGATAGCTAGATCACTTCACATCTCCAATAAAAGCAGAGTAACAAAAAAAAAAAAAAAAGCCAAAAAAACAGAGTAACATGCTGGATTTCCCCAAAGCCCTTCCAACAGTTCTCATTTTGCTTATCTTTGCTAATCTTACATGTGAGATCGAATTTCAGAATTGTTTTGATGTGCATTTATTAGTTATGAGAAGCATTTTTTCAAATGCTTGCTAATAATTGCTTATTAACAACTCTTTATTCTTATTACTTGACCATTTATTTATTGGGGAGTACATCTTATTCTATCTGTATTAATTTCCTATATATTTGGGATGTCAAATCTTTATTTTAAAAAAATCTGCTGTAAAAATTGTTTCCAGTTAACTCGTTCCCTTCTAATTTAAACTACATTGTCAGGGCGGCTAGGTGGCGCAGTGGATAAAGCACTGGCCCTGGATTCAGGAGTACCTGAGTTCAAATCCAGCCTCAGACACTTGACACTTACTAGCTGTGTGACCCTGGGCAAGTCACTTAACCCTCACTGCCCCGTAAAACAAAACAAAAGAAAACAAAAAACTACATTGTCTGTTCAAAAAAGCAAAACAAAACAAGCCCTTCAGTTTTCTATAACCAAAATTATCCATTTTATGTCCTACTATCATCTCCTATCTCCCTTACTTGATCACAGCCTCTTTATTTTATCCAAAGCTCTGGAAAGTATTCTCTTTCCTGGTCCTCTAATTTATAAGATAAACTTTTAAAAATCTTGCTATTATATTCATTTATGTTGCTTTTTGTAGTATATGGTATGAGATGTTTATCTAAATATGTTTTCTGCCAAATGGCTTTCCAACTTTCTTAGGAGTATAATAGTGTCTGTACTCTAGCAGTAGAAGTCCTTAGGCTTATCAAACATTTTGCCACTGTTTAACTGTATCTATATCTTGCATATATTATGTTCTACGGGTCAACTTTTATATTTTCTTAGTCAATAAACAGCACTATTTAAGAGGTCAGGATACAAAGAACGATAAAAAATAGTCACTGCCTTTAAAGAGTTCACAATCAGGGGCATGGGTGCAGGAGATAGAGCACCAGCCCTGGAATCAAGAGGACATAAGTTCAAATCCAGCCTCAGACACTAGCTGTGTGACCCTGGGCAAGTCACTTAACCCTGACTGCCTCCACAACAAAAAAACTCAACAATCTAATGGGAGACAACGTGTAAATAACCATGTATAAACAAGCTATATAGGAGCCAAATAGGAAATTATTAACAGAAGGAAGACATTAGAATATAGGGAAAGTGGTAAAGGTTTCCTGTACTAAATATTCTGATTATTACTGCTTTGTGGTATAGTTCGAGATCTGCTACTGCTAAGCTCCTTTTCTTCCCACTGAACTTTTCTTGAGATTCTTGGCATTTCACTCCTCCAAATAAATTGTTATTTTTTTTCTTCTAATTTTATAAAGTAACTCTTTGATAATTTGACTGGTATGGCACTGAATATGTAAATTAATTTAGGCAGCATTGCGACATTGGCACAGCACAATCATGAACAATTCACATCCCTCTGGTTTAGGTCTTTATTTCTATAAAAATATTTTATAATCTCACTCATTTAATTTTTTCATGTCTCTTGATAGCCAGAGTCCCAGATATTATATACATTCTATAGTTATTTTGAGTAGAATTTCTTTATTTAATCTCTTCCTGAGGAGTTTGGTTGGTAATATACAGAAAGAATGATGATTTTATGGGTTCATATTGTACCCTGATATTCTGCTAGGTGTTACTTTTTTTTCTATTAAACTTTAGTTGATTCTTTAGGGTTCTTTAAGGAAATCATTATGTCAAATGTAAAAAGTGAACATTTTGTTTCCTTTTTTCCTATGCCCAATCCCTCAACTTTTTTTTTCCTTTTCTTATTGCTAGAGCTAACATTTCTGGAATATCAAATAATAGTGGGTACAATGTTCATCCTTCCTTTAACCCTGATCTTAATGGAAAGACTTTAATATTTTTCCATTACAAAAATGCTAGCTGTTTTTGGTAAACAGATACTATTTACCATACTAAGGAATGATCCATTTATCTGTATGCTTTTCAGGTCTTTTTAATATTAACTCTCATTTTGTCAAAAGCCTTTTTTGCAACATTTAGTGATATAATCATGCAGTCTTTTGTTAAAAACTAATATGGTCAGGGCAGCTATGTGGCACAGTGGATAAAGCACCAGTCCTGGATTCAGGAGGACCTGAGTTCAAATCAGGCCTCAGACACTTGACACTTACTAGCTGTGTGACCCTGGGAAAGTCACTTAACCCTCACTGCCTGGCAAAAAAACAAAACAAACAAAAACAAACAAAAAAACAACTAATATGGTCAACTGCAGCTATAGTTTCCCTAATACTGAACCAGTCTGCATTCCCACTATAAATCAACTAGGTCACAGTATAATCTTTTTAAATGTTGTTTCAACCACTTTGCTAAAATATTATTCAATATTTTTGCATTGATATTCATTAGGGACAATAGAGCTTTCTTTCTCTTCTTTCTCTCTCCCTGTTTTAGGACTCGAGAACATATCTGTCTCACAGAGCAAGTTTGATAGGCTCTTTTCTTTCCTCATTTTTGCAAACAATTTATGTAATACTGGACTAAATTGCCTTCTAAATATTAAACTGTTTGTTGAATGTAAAAAAAAATTCACTTATAAATCCATCTGGTCTTGAGGTTTTTTTCCCTCTTTTGAAGTTTCGTGGTATTTTGTTCAATTTTTTTCCTGAGACAGATTTTTGAATTGGTTAGCTCTTGTTCTGTTCATTTGTATATTATCATAGTAAATATTTATCTATTTCATCTAAGTTATCAATTTTACTGGCATTAAATAAATAGGCAGTTATGTAAATGTTTTATTTTGAACACTGTGATACAAGATAACATTAAAGATAATGTCCCCTGAAGTAATGTTTCCCATTACCTTTGATGTACAATTGGAAGAGACTATATAATGATGAATTGTTATGTCCTAATAGAAGGAGAAGAAACAAATGTCATTCTCAAAATACTAATGTCTTCAATGGGTAGAAAGAAAATGAAACAAGACAAGAAGAGGACCTCAGGTAGTTATGTTCTGTTTTGATTGTCTCAGGAGAAGGAAATGGGAGGGAAGGGAATATACTAGGGATTAAAGGAAGGAGAGGGGCTTTACCACCTTCACATAATAGGAGAGGATGAGATGAAAATTAATAGTCATATAAGGGGCAGCTAGGTGGTACAGTGGATAAAGCACTGGCCCTGAATTCAGGAGCACCTGAGTTTAAATTTGGCCTCAGACCCTTGACACTTACTGGCTGTGTGACCCTGGGCAAGTCACTTAACCCTCATTGCCCCGACCCTACCCCCAAAAATCATAACTGTAAACCTGACTAGGATAAACTCACCTACAAAACAAAGGATAGCACAGAATGGATTAGAAAGCAGAATCTAATAAGTTGAGTACACAAAAGACAACTGATATTCACAGAGTTAAAAGAGAGGACAACAACAAAGTCTACTAAGCTTTAGTTGAACTCATAAGAGTGTAAGTTAGCAATCATCATTTCAGACAAGGCAACAGTAAAAGTAGGCATGATAAAAAGATGTAAGCAAGAAAATTACATTATATTCAAAGACCATAGAAAATGAATCAATATCATGATATATTTATATGCATTATATATGTACATAATAACAACTAACATTTTTATAATGTTTTTTAAGTTTTGCAATGCATTTTACATGTTATCTCATTTGATCCTCAAAGCAATCCTATGAGATACATGCTATTATTTTCCCCATTTCACAAAGGAGGAAACAGAGTAGAGGAGTTAACTGACTTGACTAGGGTCACACACTAGAGTGTCTGATGCAGGATTCAAACTCAGGTCTTCCTGATTCCAAGCTCAGCACTATGCAGTGTTCCACCTAACCAATTGTAGGGAAAACCAGTAAAATTGTAATAGTAAAGGGAGATCAATATTCCCCTTATTGATCTAAACAAATCTAACAAATGAGAAATAATATTGAAACTAAAGGCCTGAATATAACTTTAGGAAAGTTATATATGATAGATTATCTGATGATTAATGAATGGAAAGAAGAGTTTACAGATTTCTCAGTTATGTTTGGTACTTTTACAAAAACTGAACAAAAACCTCATAAACTAATACCAAAAGGCAGAAATATCAAACATGCCTTTTACTGCCCTGCGAAGAGTTAATTGGAAACCAAATAATTTGATACTAAAGAACTGATGGGTGACATCAATTTGAGACAGGAAGCCTGATTAGATTTCCCACAATAGTCCAAGCAAGAGGTGATGAAGGACTGAACTAGGGTAGTGGCTATGTGAATATGCAGGAGATGCTATGGTGGTAGAACTGACGAAATCTGATTGACATGTGAAACTGAAAGAGGATGAGGAATTATGAGGCTATGAAGCTGGGTGACTGGTAGGATGGTGATACTCTCAACAGAAACAGGGAAGTTTAGAGAGGGATGGATTTTGGGAGTAAAGATAATGAGCTGTATTAGAGATCAAGTGAGATTAAGAAACCTAGATGGTCAAAATATCCAATAATCAGTTAGCAATTCAAGACTGGAGCACAGGAGAGACTAGAAGTGGTGAGTTTGACAAAAGAATACAAAGAATACAGAGGTCCCAAGACAGTCTGAGAGTCCATCTACAGTCAGGGATCAGGATATGAAGGATAATCCAAAAAACGGATAGGAGAACCAAGAAAGACTCGCAGCATAAAAATCCAAAGAAGAGAGAGGTGATCAACAGTCACTAATGACAGAGTTTAAGGAGAATCACTGAGAAAAACCCATGATATATGGCAGTTAAGACATCATTACTAACTATGGAGAGAACAGCTACAGTTAAGCGATAATATAGTAAAAAGTTAAACTGCAAAGGCCTGAGAAGTAAGGAGAGAACAAACAGCTTTTTCAAGGAGTTTGGATAAAAAAGGGAAGAGTATAATAGAAGATGATAATCTGAGGGGAGAACACAGTCCATTTCTTTTTCTACATTCTCTCCCCTAGTCATGTCATCTACTCCTTTGGCTTCAAAAAACACCTCTACATGATATCTCCCCCAAACATATCTTCAGCCCTAATTTTTCTCCCAAGTGATGAAAATTCCTGACTACAGAATATATCCACCTAATCATCATTAGAAATAAATTCTTCAACAAACTAACTTTTACCTCATAATAACCTCCTAACTGGTCGCCACACTTCTTAATCTTTTCCTTCTCTAATTTATACTACATATAATTGTCAGATTAATCTTCCAAAAATACAGTTCTAATCACATTACATCACTGATCAAAACCTTGCAATGGCTCTTCAATACCTTACTCAACAGAGTCCAAACCTTGGCCTAGTATTCAAAATCTTCCACGACTTGACCCTACCATACTTTGTTCCATGGTCATTTCCATACTCTTTTCCTATTCTAGAAAAAAAAAAAAAGGACTGGTAATATTTTAAAGAAGAATAAAAAGCAATATTTTTAAAATTATTAGTGTTAACTCTTTAAAGGGCCATATTGTATTCATACATTTTTTTCCAACTGAAGCCAGAAAAATTTTACAACAGCTTCATGTGCACAGGCATTTAATTTATTAAAAAAGTATTGTAGGGGGCGGCTGGGTGGCGCAGTGGAAGAGGAAAGTTAAATGCTTTGACCAAGAGTATTCAGTTAAGCTAGTGGCAAAGCCAAGACAAAAGCTTCAAATATCTCCATAGGCTGCATCTCTAGCAGCCTTTCTACTATACCTCATTTTCTCTCTATAAATATTCACAACTAACATTCAAAAAACTTAATTTTATCAAAGGATAGAAACACATTGAAATAGTTAATATTTATCAAAGTAAGTGCAAAATCATTTATCATTGCCATTTGATTCACTGAAAGCAGATTAACTTAATATCAAAAGTTAAACATGTAAAAATATTCATCCTTTGTACCTTAATATAAATTTTTTAAAAATGTAATACATACCAAAGAGCGCCTCATCTGCATTAATATGTTCATAAAGCAGTCAAAGCTGATCATTCCTTCCTGGCTTGGCAGTAGTTTGTTTTTCTCCATGGTATGGACAACTGCGGATGCACCCAAAGCCATTTCTATCCACTCAAGAAGATATCTTAAAGAACCACGCTGAGCTGCTAAACCAAGCAAAAGCTCAGAAGCTAATCTACGACCTAAAGTATCTGCTCCAGAATTTGGAATAGTTACTCCCTTAAGAAATGTTGTCACTTGTGACAAACAGTCCAAACCCATAGGTGGAATCTTACTTTCATTTGCTAGAGATAAGGGTGGCAAAGAGCTCACAACTTCTATTGCAGTATGAATGACATCATTACAAAGACTGAGACCAGACCCTGAAACAGGCATCATCCAACTCTGCCTCAGTAGTGCAAATAATAAGCTCAGTCCTGTTCGGACACCCATTTCTATGAGGGCATCTGTGCTTGATCGGGGTCGTTCACTGACAGAATGGACGTCTGCTGAACCGGAACTACTCTCTGGTGAATGCTGCTGCTGCTTCACTTTGCCTTTATCGTGATATTTATTCGAAAGTGCATAGAAGACACGTTGTAGTACAAGAAGTCGTTTGCGAAGTGCTCCAGCAAATGGGGAATCTGAACATACCATCTTTGCCAAAGCCAACTGACTAGTAAGAAGGGCGTCCAAATAGTGATCCTGTTCATCACTTGAAAGAGATTCACGTTCAAAATCAGGCAACTGAGGTCCTTTGAGGCACAAAACCTGCTGAGGCAGAAGCACAACTTCCTTATTACTGACCAGCTTAGAATATAGGACAGAAACTCCTTCTCTCGTAGCAATAGATTCACTGTCTTCTGTGATCCAAGAGCTGTTTAAGTGTTCAAGCCATTTGAGCTTCACTGGTGGAACCATGGCCGCCATGGTGGTAAACTATTTTGCCATTAATCCTATAAAAGAAGAAAATCAAAATGGTTAAAAGACTATCAAGAATGAAATGCTTCTGCACTTATTGTTACATTTTACAAATACAAACAAGTACCAAAATGCTCAGCATCACACACACCGCTCCCTTCACAATGGCTGAATCCATGGCGAAATAAACAGCCAGTGAAAACTAAGCAGAGTTCAAACTAGCAACCCCTAACTGGCAGCCCCTAATGAGAAAAACTACAGAGGATTTTTTTTTCTTACAAGACTCCATTCTTAGATACTGTGAATATAAACCGCCACCTACTTCTAACTTTAGTGGGCATGTATTCTCTGGGAAAAGCACTGGGATAATCAAATCTAAGTCTCAGCTCTTAACAAAAATAATGTAGTTCTTAGAGAAAAACTTTGTTTAAGGAAGGACAAGACAAAAGAAAAGAAATAAATGAAGGTCATCGAAACTTTTGTTTCAAATGCTCAGGAATGAACAAAAGAAAGTTCAAAAGGAAACAAACAGGATAGCTTTGAAAGTAACGGACTGAATTTATTATATACTTTATTACATACTTTTTAAAAAGCAAGCTATAGGGGCAGCTAGGTGGCAGTGGATAAAGCACTGGCCTTGGATTCAGGAGGACCTGAGTTCAAATCCAGCCTCAGATACTTGACACTTAACTAGCTGTGTGACCCTGGGCAAGTCACTTAACCCTCACTGCCCTGCCAAAAAAAAAAAAGGAAAAAAAGCAAGCTATACATATTAGAGATTCAGTTTCACATATTCTATTTTTCTGTTCTATTCTACGTATGGGAATATCTTTTTGGGGTATTCATTAAATTCAAATTTTAAAAAATTAAATTAAAAAAAAGAAAAGAAAAAGAAAAGATAATGTAACTCTCTCTTTTTAGCCCTAAGATCTGAAATTCACTTCTTTGCATGGAGAAAAGCCTAGCTGAAGTCCAGAATCCAAATTTGCAATTAACATATTCCTTCTCCATCAGTTTGCTTACTTAGCCTGATTAGCTATTTTAATCATCTCAATAAAATAGGATTTTGTTTTGTTGGAGTTTTTTAAACCTATAGTATTAGACCTGGGAACAAAAGAGTTAAAAGCAATACTCAACACATTCAACAACCACCCTTTTCACGTTAGTAGTGCCAATAAATACAACAAAATTAGGTAACTAAGAAATTAAATAGCACAAACAATCAAATAGTTGATAAATACTAGCTGTTTCATGTACATTTGTTGTGATAAAGGATTCCGTAGATGGTTCCTTTAAGAAAATTTCTCTCCAAAGAGAACATTTTTGTCATAATTCATACTATAACTGATTCTAAATTCAAAGTTATCTTGAGAGAGGGAAAATGCTTTGAAGTCTGAGTTAAGAGGATAGAATGCTAATGATCTTTAAAAGTTCACCCTGTTCAAACAACAAATAATAAATTTAAAAGGTAAAAAAAATGAATTTACACAAATTTCACTCAATCAGAGATTACTGGTGAAACTATTATGAATGCTATATATATATATTTTTTTACTATATACAACATCAGCAGCTTTATTAACCAAGAAGAATGTTGGAAATATTGTACATAGCTTCCATGTTTCCAGAAAAGGAAGGTACCAGGTCCTCAGCAGCTATTTATTCCAGTATTCACAACTACCTATCTACTACTCACTCAATGGCATATAATAGTAGTAAAATGGCAATGTCACTGATATAACAAATGCCTTAAATCAAACCCAGCAAAGTATTCTATACCAACATATATAGATAGCAGGAGCCAACTATGATTTATACAAAAAAGTAGCACATTTAATAGTTTTATTATTGGCCTAACGAGGGATACTCCCAGGATGGCTTTTATTTAAAACTACCTGGGGGGGGGGGGGTGAAGCTAAGTGGTGTAGTGGATAAAGCACTCTGGATTCAGGAGGACCTGAGTTCAAATCTGACCTCAGACCCTTGACACAACCCTCATTGCCTTGCAAAAAAAAAAAAAATCTAGGGGGCAGCTAGGTGGTGCAGTGGATAAAGCACTGGCCCTGGATTCAGGAGTACTTGAGTTCAAATCCGGCCTCAGACACTTGACACTTACTGTGTGACCCTGGGCAAATCACTTAATCCCCACTGCCCCGCCCCACCCCCCCAAAAAAAAACCTACGTGGGAAGACTCACTTTAATTCTTTTTTTTTTCAACAAAAACTACATCACTGGTACTTATTACAGTAGTAATATAGGTGTGACAAAGCAACAAGTAGCATTTATAAAGCACTTATAATGTGCCAACAACCACTATGCTAAGCCCTGAGGATACAAAGAAAAAAGAAACTCAGTTGGAGACAACATGCAAACTACTATATACAAAGGAGAGAGAGAGAGAAAAAAAAAATGATAAGAGAAATTGGAGATAATCTCAGAAAAAAGGCATGAGCATTAAGAGGGACAATTCGGAGAAAATCTGCAAGAAGCCAGGAAAACCAGAAGGCAGGGTCAGGGAAGGAGAGAATTCCAAGCATAGGGGGATAGCCAGTGAAAACATACTGCATCAAAAGATGGGGTGGTTTTGCAAGAAGAATAGTAAGGAAACCAGAGTCACTGACTTTCATAGAATGCAGTGAGGAATAAGGTTTTTAGATTACTCAAAAAGCTTTTATCAAAGTGGCTATTTCCCACAGGCTAGGCATTGTGTAAACTTAAGAAAATTAGAAAGGTAGGAGGAGGTCAGATTATGAAAGGATTTAAAAGACAAAACAGAAGATTTCATATTCAATCAAGATGAAATCACTGTATTATATTGAAGAGGGAGGTGACCTTTGGAAAATAACTTGGGCAGGTGAGTGGAGTGAGAAAATTGAGGTTAAGGAGAACAACCGGAAGGCTATTTTAATAGTCTTGGGAAGAGGTGAAGAGGACCTGCACCATGTTGCGATGGCAGTGTCAGAAGAGAGGAGTGTATTGAAAGAGATACTGATGCCAGAATTTGGTAACAGACTGGATATGAGAGGTTAAGAGACAGTAAGGAATCTAGAACTATAAGCTGTAAGAGTGAGTAACTGGGAGGATGGAGGTACCCTTCATAATAAGATGGAAGTCATATAAAGGGGAGGATTTCAGGGGCAAAATAATGAGTTCAACAAACATTTTATTAAATGCCAGCCACAGGCGAGAGACACTGTGCTAGGCACTGAGAAATTTTTTAAACTGTCCCTGCCCTAAAGGAACAACTATCTCATGCAAATGATTCAATACAAGGTAATCTGAAGAGAAAAAAGAGCACTGACAGAAAACTAACATGACATCAGTCAACCAACAAATACTTATCAAAAGCCTTTGTCGTTCCTTTGTTTTATTTAACAAAGCTAAACACAGCTGATACCCATGAAGCCAACATAAATTTAAAACAATGGTTTGATATAATTACCACTGTCCTGACCTTCCTCTTCCTATTTATGGACTTAAAGGAAAAGATAAGGTTTGCTCTTTTTTCCCCAAAAAAAGCAGATAACTTAGCTTGATAAAACCAAATGATTTCTTGCTTTGGAATGAAATATTCCCAAATTACATATATTTTTCTACACCAAAAAATTTGAACTTTGAAAGCTCTACATTTATAAAGGTAAAAATGAAACAGTTCCCCATCACTAAAGCATAGAAATGACAAGCATCATGGTACAAAGAAAAGAGCAAAGAATTTTGGAGTTAAAGGACGACTCACTTTTCAAAACGCAGCTCTGCAATTTATTGCCTATATGATTCCAAGAGTAAGTCACTTAACCTCATATGCCTCAGTTTTCTCATCTGTAATAGGAGTGTTACACTAAATGGGCACTTCAAAAGAAATAATTTTAATGTCACCATATGAGCTAAACAAGCAGTCTTCAGCATATGGTGACTCCTGTTCGTAACAACAAAAATCACTTGTTAAAGAGTTACTTTCCAACATGCTTTCAGTCCTGCTGAACCTAGCCAAAATCATCTTTCTAGGTACAGTATCTATGTGATATCTCAATGCAATCTGCAAACTCACTTTTTTACCTAAAAGTAATCTGGATAAAGTGGTAATGAGAGTGGACTAGGAACTGGAGAACATCTTACAAATAGGCTCCAACCTACATTTCCAGTTTTATCACACACCACTACCTTGCATGACCCTCTACAATCCATTACATTCTATCTCCTCTCTTCATGCCTTTGTATAGACTGTCCCCCACATATCTAGAACCCACTCTCTCCTTGCCCCACCCCCTCCAAAATATCTTCAAAAATCAAGTCTACAAGAGATGTTTCCTGGTCCTCCAAGCTCCTAGTACCTCCCTTCCCCATCTTACTTTGCATTTATTTTACATATACTTATTTCCCCTAATAGAATGTAAGCTCCTTTAGGTCAGGAACTATTTAATTTTTGTCTTTGCATCCCCAGAGACTAAGGTAGTGGCTTAGCATGTAAGACACTTAATAAATGTTGACTGACTGATGTTTCCTGGTCCTCCAAGCTCCCAGTACCTCCTTTGCCCATCTTACTTTGCATTTATTTTACATATACTCATTTCCCCTAATAGAATGTAAGGCTCCTTTAGGTCAGGAACTATTTAATTTTTGTCTTTGCATCCCCAGAGACTAAGGTAGTGGTTTAGCATGTAAGAGACACTTAATAAATGTTGACTGACTGATTAGGGGTGTCACTAATTTAATGCTTCACCCTAGGTAAATTAACATATATATTCTGTGTTAATTTCCTCATCTGTAAAGTAAGTTAAACCAATGATCTCTAATGGTTCCTTTCAGCTCTAACTGATACTATAAAATTAAAGACAGTGCCTGGATTCTCCTCTAAAAGGAAAAAATATTAAGAGGAATATTTGAATTTACCAATGTATTTTATTAAAGCAATGTCTTTGGGGAAACATTTCATATCTGTTGACTGGTTCCACAAATAACTTTTGAACCAACTAACAAAACCCTAATCTACTAAGATATCTGTGGTTCAGTTTACCATATACATATTGCTGTTGGCAAAAGTTTTCAAAACTGGACATATTTGCTAAAATATTAAATGAATTTCTATCAAATTTGATGTGTTAAGGTAAAGTTCGTGGTGCCTACATTCAAGAAACTAGTAGTTTTCTTAAACCAACACAAAATTAGACATTATTTTAGCAAACAAATATTTAATAATGTATAATCAACATTATTAAATATATGACATACAAAAGGTAAACATATCAATATATATGAAGCTTCTAAGCCCTGCTATAGTTATCACATAATCCTGAGCAATCGATTTGCCTTTCTGGGCCCTCAAGATCCTTATCCATAACATATTACTTTTAAGGCCCCTCCCCCATTATAAAATCTAATATTCTTTACAGTATTCACAACTGCCTATTTCAAACTGTACAGATGCTTGCTTCTATCATATACTAACCTCCCAATTTCTTCCAATTATTTTATCTCTTTTCTCAAAAAGTTCAGTATCTGGATCACAGTCTTCCTCGCCATCCTGTGTCCTACACTCATCCTTTGTCACTTCAATATTCATACTAATGTCCCTTCAAACACCCTGACCTCAACTCTCAAAACTTACGTTTCCACTCTACCTCAGACATTCAGAAGTTCTTAGAACGCATCATCACCCCAAAGTGTGATGCATATATAACCTTGTGTGTTACAACAACCCTGTGAATGAAATAGGATGTGTTTTTATCAACCCCATTTTACAGAGAGAAATCCAAGGTTGAGAGAGGTTAAGTGACTTGCTCAGGGTCAAACAGATAATTATTGCCTGAGTCAAGCTAAGCTTCTAACTCAAGTCTTCCTGACTCCAAGGCAAACACTCTATCCATATGCCAAGTGGGTAGAAGAGATGAGATCCTAGGTACATTTAAAAGGTTGACCTGGGCAAGGAGGGCTACCTCTTTACCAGACTGGAGTAAAAGAGCAGAGACTACAGCATGTCAGAGTTGTGAAATACAGAAGAGATGAATGGAAGATCAAAAGGAAGAGCCTCTTATCTTCCCAGCAAAGTGTGAGGCAAGAACCTCAGATATAAGGGAGAGGAAGTAGGGGTGGTAAGCTTGAAACAATCACTGTGGAGAGTAGGGCCAAATCTAATAAGTCTTTTCTCAATATTCATGCCTCTAGATCTCTCTGCAGCATTTTACAATGATGACTGCCTTCTCTTCTTCTCCTTCTTTTTTTATTTTGGTGAGGCAATTGGGGTTGTGACTTGCCCAGGGTCACACAGCTAGTAAGTGTCAAGTGTCTGAGGTCAAATTTGAACTCAGATCCTCCTGAATCCAGGGCCACCTAGCTGCCCTTGCCTTCTTTTCTTGAGTATTAACCATTCTTTCTCAGTCTCCTTTGCTGGACCACCTAAGACATAAGTGTGAGTGCACCCCAAGGCACTGTCCTGAACCCTATCCTCTCTTCTCTCTCATGCGACCCCATCAACTTCTCTGGTTTGAATTGTCATCTTTATGAAGATGATTCCTATAGCTAGCCCTAGTCTGTCTCCCGAGTTCTAGTCCCACCAATAAACATTTCAAACTGAATCTTCTTGAAGTATCTAAAACTCAATGGGTCTAAAACAAAAATGATTATCTTTCTCCTTAAACCTACTCCTCTTCAAATCGATATAATTTCTGTCAAAGGACATACTATCCTTCCAGCCACTCAATTTACCACTTCTAAAGTCATCCTAAATGACTTATTCTCCCTCAATACACATACTCTATTAGTTCCCAAGTATGGTAAATTCTACCTCCACAAAACCTCTAACAACCATGGCCTCTCTCCTCTTCTCTCCAAAAGTCAACTATCCTAGTTTAAACTCTCATCACCTGATTTCCCTGACTCAGGCCTCCCCCTTTCTTTATCCAGCCTGCGCAGAGCTGCCAAAATGATATTCTTTTTTTTAAACGTTTTTTGTTTTGTTTTCCAAAATGATATTCTTAAAAGCATAAGTCTGTCCTTAATCATTAAATTTCAATGATTTCCTATTACACCTGTTGGCTCAAACAGGAATGTCTTTGCTTAACCTTTAAAGCCCTTCACAGCCTAGCTCCACATACTCTACAATCCTGCCACACTAACTTTCTTGCCATTCCTCACACATATGACATTTCCCATCTCCTCCGGCTTTGCAAAGGCTGTCTGTCCCTAATGCCTGGAACTCATTCCCCTTCTCTTCTCAAACCTTTCTGCAAAATTCATTTCAAGTACTCCATGAAGTCTTTCTGATCCACTGTAGTCTCAAACAGCAGAAGAAAAAAAAGATTGAGAAATAGAGCCAGCGCAAAGCAATCCCTAAAGTAAGTTTTTGCCTTCACCTGCTGTTTAGCCTCCACAATGTCTAGAGATCCAATTGAAGCTGAAACTAGTTAGGTGCTAACCTTTCAGGAGAGATAGTTGTGCTGCTGCTACTGTTATGTCAGCTAATGTAATGGACCTAAAGAAATGTTGAAAACTAAGAGATGGAACACCAGTTAGATAGGCATCAGTGGCAAAGTCAAAGAAGAATATATTAAATGAAAGTTTCAGGGGGAAGAGAACTGATTCAATGGGCATTAGTTTTTAGGCAAAGACAGACAATATTATACTTCCCTCCTGTATTCTGGCCTGTTTCTCCAAGTTCCATATGTCTGGCCATTCAATAACTTCCCAGTTAGATGCAGAATGCTTAGGAGCTGTCCTTACGATTGCTTCCAACTCTCCATTCTCATGAATAAATTGTAGAACTTGCTTCCCTCAAAAGTTATCTTATATTGATTTTGTGTGTATATTTATTATATAAATTATATATAGATATATTAAACTGATATATGCTTTATATTTTTATATGTGTGTGTATATAGTTAGCATTTTATATATCACTTTAAGGTCTCCAAAGCACTTTACATTTATCATTTGATCCTCACAACAAACCTATGAAGAAAGTTCTATTATTATCCCCATTTTACAGATGAGGAAATTGAGGTTCAGAGAGATAAAGTAACTTGCCCAGGATCACACATATACTAAGTAAGAGGCTGGATTCGAACTCAGGCCTTCCAGACTTCAAGTCCAACACTTGTGTGTACACAATATCTAAAGTCTAAGAGCAAGAACCATTTCATTTTTTGCCACTGCATCTCCAGTACCCAGTACAATATCTGGCATACACCAGGCACTTAATCGATGCTTGCTATTTAATAGATTAACACCTTATCACCAAATATAAACAAGTTCTGGTCTTTCCATGCTTAAAAAAAAAATCCAAAACTTTAGTTAGACCCTGTCACACCCTCAAGCTAGATAAATCCTGTATCTCTTCCTTTTCACTTCCCCTAAAAAAGTAATCTCCACTCTCAGATTCTATTCCCTGAACAGCTACTAACTTTTCAAGCAATTGGAATCTGCCTTGACCACTCTACTAAAACTATTCTATCAAAGATTTCTGAGGTTATTGATCATCTCTTATGTAATAAATAAGGTGACCTTTTCTCAGTCACAGAACCTGATTGTTGGAAAGAACCACAAAGGCCATCTAATCCAACCAATATCTGGGCAGGAACCCTCCCCTACAATATACTTGACATATGGTTGTCCAGACCATGTTTGAAGACCCAGAGTGAAAAGGAGCTTCAGGTAACACATTCCATTTCTAGTAACAAAACTTGTATAGCATTTTAAAGTTTGCAAAATGCTTTACATATATTATCTCATGTGATGCTCACAACAACCCTGAGATAGGTACTACTAATATCTGGAAGCCCTGGTGACATTCATCACAGTGTCCCTAGCAGGGACCCTTCAAGGGACATTCACAGTCAGCCTAAGCTCAGGTAAAAAAGGTCCGGCCAGCAAGATTAGCCAGTCTAAGCCACAGCATGATACAAAACGATTTTCCCTATAGGTGATTTAGAGGGGTTGAAGCATCTCTCACATCACACCTTGGGGCTGGGACCTAGTCTCCTATCAGAACAGCTAGGTAGTGCAATGGATAGAGTGTCAAGCCTACAGTCAGGAAGACCCGAGTTCAAATATGACCCCAGACTTACTGGATGAGTGATCCTGGACAAGTCACAACCTCTTTTGCCTCAGTTTCCTCACCTGTAAAATGAAGATAATAGTAGAACCTACCTCCCTGGGTGGTTGTGAGAACTAAATGAAATAACAATTGTAAAGTGTACAATTAAAGGCACAATGCATGTCACATAGTAAGCACTATATAAATGCTAGCTATCATTAGGGTCTGTCAGACTTACAGAAGTTAAAACAATAATAACAATAATAACAACCAACTCCCAGTAGGTAATTCCAAAGGAAAGAAAAACGGGACAAATAAAAATACACACAAACAAGCCATCAGATACTAAGGGACAGAAGACATGAATTTAGGCACAAGATGGGGCTGGGTCTAAGCTCTGATCCATCTTACTGTCCTAGGCCAGGGCTTCAGAAGAATTCATGAGAAAAGAGAAACAAGAGTATTACATGATAAGTAGGCAAGGAAAGGCTGCTATTTGAATCACTAAAGGGAATACCTACATCAACATAATTACAGATATATCTGAAGCATTAGAGTATGTCCTATGTATTGCACACAGCAGTCATTCAAAAACATTTGTTGAATGATCATATTTTTGTTGATCAATAATTAAAACTATTCAGTCAAGAAGCATCTATTATTATTATTATTATTACTGCTACCCCCAAAAAAGGCAAAAAGAAGTCCCTGGCCTCAAAGAGCTCACTCTAATAAAGGAGAAAACCTGTAAATAACTAGATACATACAAGATATATACAAGGTAGATATAAAGTAATCTGAGAGGGGAAAGTAGCTAGGGGAAACAGAAGAGGTCTCCTGCAGAAGATGGGATTTGAGTTGTTTTTAAAGAAGCCATGGAACCAGCAGGTAGAGGTGAGGGGGCAGAATATGCAAGGGACATCACCAGCACCAAAAAAATGGTGATGGGAGCTGGAGTGTCTGTTCAAGGAACTGAAGTAAGCAAATTTAAGTAGACTGTAGAATGCATGGAAGGAAGTAAAGTATAGGAAGGCTGAAACAGTCAGAAAGAAGCCAGGTTATAAAGAGCTTTAAAAGCCAAACTGAGGACTTCATATCTGATCATGGAGGTAAACAGGGAGTTACCTGGAGCTCATGGAGCAAAGAAGTGATATGATTAGACCTATGGCTTTAGAAAAAGCACCTTGGTGTACTGAGGGAGTTAAATAAGAAAAACAGAGGTCCTGGGGGTGGATTGGTTCAGTTCTGAGGGTTAGAAGAGGAAAAAAGAGAATGAAGAGATATACAAGTTTACAAAAGAGAGAAAAGGGGTAGATCTTGCTATTCCTCACAAATGAAGCTGTGAGAATATACCAACAGAGGAAGAGGTGAAGGGAATAGCACCAGATGAATTTCACTCATGTGAAATTAACAAAGAAAGGTTTTAAACACACATACATGGGCTGGTGCAGAAATACATAAAACTCAACAGGGAAAAAGAAGGTAGGGGGAGGAAGGGATAAGAGAATGAAGGATAACAGCAAGAAAGGAAGAATCACAAGCAAAACAAACTTCCTAATACTGAAAAGGGATCCAAAGGCGGGGGGGGGGGGGGGGGACGACAAAGAACTAGAATTTAAGGGAGTACCCTTAAATTGCCGCTTAGATAACTGGGGGAATGGCTTAGCAAATTATGGTATAACAATGTAATAATAGTATCATGTCATTATAAGTGAAGAAACTGACAATTTCAGAGAATCTTAGGTAGTATGAACTGACAGAGTAAAGTGAGAACCGGAATACTTTATGCAAAGATAACATTATAAAGAAAAATAATTTTCAAAAACTCAACAACTCTAATCAATGGAGTGACCAATCACCTCTTCCAGAGGACCTATGAAGAAACCATGTTACCAACTTCCTGAGAGAGAAGTGATAGACACAAAGTACAGAAACATACATGCATACACACATACATGTGTAGACAGAGCTAGACAGACAGAAATGTTTTAACATAACCACTGTTTGCTTGAATCAAGGAGAGCCAACAAGCATTTAAAAGCACTTACTTTGTGCTAGATACAAAGAGGATAGATAACAAAGAAAGGCAAATAACAGTACCAGCCCTCAAGGAGCTCAGAGTCTAATAGGGAGACAGCTATAAAAAGACAGAAAATACACAGTATAAACTTAAGATAATCTTAGAAGGAAGGACTAGCAATAAAGGGAATTGGGTAAAAGCTTTCTGAAGGTGGGATTTGTCTAGGACCTAAAAGAAGGTCCTAAAATAAGGTGAAGATGAGAAGGGAAAGAATTCCAGGGATGGTAAACAGCCACTGAAAATTCAGAATTTGGGGATGGACTATCATATTCAAGTTAACAGTAAGGAAGCCAGGGACACTGGATCACAGAGTATGTGAAGGGGATAACAGATATTTATTACAAGTGGTATATTTTCTCTCATTCTCTCTCTTTATCTCATTCTCTCTCTGTCTCTGTTTTTAATTGGGGGGGGAGCATAGTGAAGGGGAGTAGTAATAGTGATGCAAAAAAAAGTCATTGTTAACATTTTTGAAGATGAACAGATGAGAACACAAAGGAGGTTCAGAAGGAAGCACAGACAAGTGAAGCAGTTCTGAGAGATATTTGTAGAATTTATTATATACTTTAAAAAGAAGTAATATAGAAGTTCATGGTTTCATATGGAACTCTCTTTTTTTGTGGTCTGATATGTATATCAAAATGTTCTTTAAGTTCTGAATTTTTAAAAGGGGATTTTAAAAAGAAAAAGAAAAGAAACATGACCTCAGCAATGAAAGTTGGATTGGCAAAGGAAGAGATCTGAAGCAAGGAGACTGGTTAGAAGTGTAATGATTGGAATGACGCCACCTGCTGGAGACCTACTGTAGGAAAGCTCCAACATGAGAAGAGGGCCTCTGAGGACAGGACCATGCAATTTTTCTTGGGCGTCAGGAAGTGACGTTGGCTGATGGGAGGAAGAAGGGGGAAGCTGGCTTGCAGGCTCACGCTCTTTTCAGAAGACTGCTGGAGAAAGGAGCTAGGAATGCTCTCTCCCTTTAATAGATAGATGAATCTAGGCCTTTCTCTCTCTCTTTACCAAATTCTTATTCTCCTTAATAAATGCTTAAAAGCCTAACTCTTGCTAAAGCTTACAATTTATTGGCGACCACTCATTAGACATTTTAGACAGTATATCTAGAATTTTAGCCCTTACAGAAGACTATTGCAGAAGTCCAAGTCAAAGGTGATGAGATGGATATGGTTGTATTTGGGGGATGGGAAGGAACAAGCATTTATTAAGTGCCAACTATGTACCAGGCACGGTCCTAAACACTTTACAAATTATAATTTACAAATCTCATATTATCACCACTTGTGAGTGAAGAGGATGAATATGAAAGATGATATGAAGGTAGATATGACAAGATCTGGCAATGAATTGGATGTGTATGGTGAATGTCAGTCAATAAGCATTTATCAAGAGCAGTTAGTCAAGAATGAGAGTGAATTTGCAAGCCTAGGTAAATGGAAAACTGATGGTGTCCTTGACAAGAAAGTTGGGAAGACAGGAGGGCTTGGGGGAAAAGATAATGAGTTTTGGACATGAATTTAAGATGTAAACAGGATAGCTAGATAAAGATGTCCAAGAGGATCTACAGGTAGATAAATAGATCTAGTAATCATATCAATTCTTAATGTGAGATCCATGAACACTCAAGGGGAGAAAAAATTACATCTTTATACTAATATCTAACTTAAATTTAGCATTTCCCTCAATTATGAATGTAGGGAACAAACTAATAGTCTGAAAAGGGGTACAAAGGCATCACCAGACTGCCAAAGGGGTACATGATATTAAAAAAAAAACCATTTAGCACCCCTGACCTACATAGAGATAATAAGCAGTTTCATAGGATTTTAAACTTGAATCTGGAAGGAAACTTAATATTTCCTTTTCATTAAGAGCCTAGATGTTGAGACAACTGGTAGCCTTTGTAGAAAGAAGGATAGGGGGCGGCTAGGTGGCGCAGTGGATAAAGCACCAGCCCTGGATTCAGGAGGACCTGAGTTCAAATCTGGCCTCAGACACTTGACACTTACTAGCTGTGTGACCCTGGGCAAGTCACTTAACCCCCATTGCCCCGCAACCCCCCCACCCACCCCCACACACCAAAAAATAAATAAATAAATAGAAAGAAGGATAGATTTGGAACTAATTAGACCTAAGTTCAAATCTGGTGTCAGTCACTATCTGTGTAACTCTGAGCAAGACTATCTGCCTCAGTTTCCTCATCTGTAAAATGGGTATAATAATAGCACTTACTTAACAACGTTATTGTGAGAATAATAAAGTAATATGTAATGTGTTTTGCAAAACAAAGCATTACAGAAATTCTAGCTAGTATTAACAAAAGAACATTCTAACTCAGAGTAAACAAGCAGAATATAAAGTGGGGGGGGGGGAGAAGGAAAGAAACAGAAATGGGACATAAATGGGACTCTTGGTTATCCACAATCATAACCTCTAAAAAATAAGCATTTTGATTACATACATTGCTGAACTAATAGCCAACAATTCTACCAAATAAGTTGTCGTATGATAATCAATTTCACAAGAAAATATCAGAGAACAAAAGATTACCAAGAACATAGAAAACACTAGGGCTCACAACTCAAGAATTACTTATTTACTTTTCATATATATATATATATATATATATATATATAGTATATTCAGAAGGAAATGCACCTTCATTAATCAATCAACAAGACCTTATTAAGTGATGTTTGGTAAACACTGTGCTAAGCAAAAGATACAAAGAAATGAAAAACAAAAGAAAAAAGGAGGAGGTCCCTACATTCAGGAAACTCCCATTCTAATGGGGGAAACAACATAGAAACAACTATGTATATACAAGATACATACAAGTGTAAATGGAGGGATGGCGGGGAGAGCAGCCAGGTGGTGCAGTGGATAAAGCACCAGCCTCAGAGTCAGGAGGACCAGAGTTCAGATAAGGCCTCAGACACTTGACACTTACTAGCTGTGTGACCCTGGGCAAGTCACTTAACCCCAACTGCCTCACCAAAAAAAAAGTGTAAATGGGAGGTGATCCCAAGGGAGGCACTAAAGCAGGGAAACACTGAGGACACTTGCAGAAAATGTTATCTGAGCCGAATCTAGAAGGAAGCAAGGAAGCCAAGAAGTTGAGGTAAGAAAGGAGAGAACATTCCAGGCATGAAGAACAGCCAGGGAGAAAAGCACAGAATGGAGAGATAGAATGTCAAGCTCAAAGAACAGCAAGAAGGCCATTGTGGCTGGATTGTAATACATGATGGATTGCATGGAAGGGAATAAAGAATATAAAGGTAGGAAGAAGGAAAAGTGTGAAGGGCTTTGAAAGCCAAAGAGAATTTCTTCTATTTGGTTCTAGAGGTAACAAAGCCACTTGAGTTTCCTGAGGGTATGGTCAGATTTGCACTTTAGGAAGATCATTTTGGCAGTCAAGGGAAGGCCTATGTAGAGTATGAAGAAACTTGTGTCATGAAGACCAACCAGAAAGCTATTTCAATTAACATATCTATTTTCTATATTAATTATTTGTTTGAGCTTAGGTGTTTCTGACTTCTTTAACTATATGAATGAATGCCTGTGCTTTAATTTATCAATACTACGTAAGTTTGTCTTGTATTTCAAGTAAAAAGCAAATACAATAACATTTTCATCTAATTATTAGACATCACAAAAACAAAACATTGAAATTATGTTTTTAAGCAGACAGGAAATGATTCATTTTTTGATGTGGGAAACATGCCTGAATCATTTTTCTGGGTAGAATCTGGCCACCAACTTGTTAAAGAACAAAATTAATACAAAGTTAGAAAAAAAGAAAACTAAAAAATATGGTATGCAATTAAACTCCAAGCTGACCCATCTAAAGTTATTGTAACCAAAAAATATATTTGTATTCATTCTATTTCTACCTTCTTCCTTCATTAGAAAATAAGCTTCTTGTAGGTAAAGATTATTTTATTCATTGTCATAGTGTTTAGCATATAAAAGGTGCTTAATAAGTATTTGTTAAGCTGAAATGAGAAAAAAAGCAATGAAAAGAATTACAATTTCCTAGGCAAGTTTAACTGATGTAAATCAACTGCCCTAACTAGGAGACTAAAAAAATTCAGAATTATATTAGTCCACAAATACTTGGCTCATCTGTTAACAGGACAGGTATGATGTATAATCTATATATGATAGTTTGCCACCTCAGGGAGGGGGGAGGGGAGGAAGAGAAAGGGATAAAAACTGGAACCCAAAACGATAAATAAAAATGTTTATTATTTAAAAATAATAATAATAGAAAAAGAAAAAAAACAGGGCAGGTATGGCAGCCAACATCAATACTGGTTTGTAAAAATAAACTTGTTTCACTTACTAGCTGTGTGACCTTGGTGAAGTGACTTGTCCAGTGTCACACAGATAGTGTCAAGTGTCTGAGGCTGGATTTGAACTCTGGTCCTCCTGAATCCAGGGCCACCTAGCTGCCTGTAATATCATATTAAAACAGCAAAAAGCAGTAGAGAAAAAAACAAGTTTCCAGAAAACTTGTTGAGACACCAAGTTAAGAAAAGTCATTCCAATGTCATTTAAAGATGAAAATGGAAACAGAACAAGCCAATCTGCAAAGATGTTTTTAAGCAGTCTTTCACTATCAAGGACAATGAAACCACCAGATTTGGATTTTTAAAATAAAGTTTTCATTGATATGTTCTGTTTTTACATTACCCAAATTTCACCCTGTATGCCTCCCCTCTTTCCCTCTCTGAAAGCTATGCCTTATATTTTATTTTTTCTTTTATTGATCTGTCCCTCCTTCCACTCCCCTCCCAATTGAGCAAATTAAAAAAAAATAAAGCCCTCAATACACAGATGTTTAGTAAAGCAAAACAAATTCCCACATTAGCCATGTCCAAAATACGTATCTAATTGTGCATTTCAAATTAATTATCCCTGACAATAGGTAAGTGACACATTTCATCTTCATTCTTTTGGATTCATGGCTTATCAATGTGTTTTTCAGAGTTCTGAAGTGTTTCAAAATTGTTTTTCTCTATAAGGTTACAATTGCATAGATTTTTCTAATTCTGCACCACTTTCATAGAGGTCTTGTCTTCCCAATCTCTAAAACTGCCATTTTATAATCTTCTATGGCACAACAGTATTTCCTTACACTTATATAACATTTAACCAGTTCCTCAATAGGACATCTCCTTAGTTTCCAATTTTTTGTTACTATGAAGAGAGCTGCCATAAATATTTTGTACATACTGATTCTTTTCCTTTCTTTGATCTCTATATGGCACTGCCAGACAAGCCACTTAACCTCTGCCTCATTTTCCTTATAATTAAAAGGGAGATAATAATAGCACTGACCTCACACATTTGTTATGTTCCTTCCCCTTTTTTTCATTATGACTCTTGAGATTCTTGACTTATTGTTTCTCCATATTGTGTGAACCAATTTTTAATTGGGGAGTGTTAGCTAAGCGGTTCGCCACAATATTGAGGCAAGGAAGAAGACCGACAGCCTCCCTCAAAACAGAGCAGGATTTATTTAACAAGAACGAACTTAAAAAAACACAAACAGGATCAGTAGGATCAAGGAAAAGGAAATAAAATGGGGAAAGGGAAATTATACAGCTGAGAACAAACAGCAGCGTCTTGTCACCTTCCAGCTTCAAGCTAGAATGGCCAAGAACCTCCCTTCTTCCCAGCAAACCCCAGGCTGACCACACACAGCCCCCAGCCAATTGGCTGGTCACTGACAGTCACATGACTGCCCTCACTGGGCTTCCAATCATTATAATTTTGCCAGGCCCATGTAGGCGTCGGGGAATGGTGATGACGTGAGGTGCCAGTGCCATGGCAACAGCTACAACCAGTGGGTGGAGCACCGTGCTATTTGCGGAGCCCCAGAGGCCAGTGCACGTGCCAAGGTTTGTTTTTTTTTTTAATTCTAGCCAGAAGATGGGGTCATAAAAACCTCAAATAACAATTCTTTACAATATGAATTGTTATTTTTTTTCTAGCTCTATAAAATTCTTTTGAGAGTTTGGTATTGCTATGAATAAGTAAATTCATTTAGGTAATAATGTCATTTTTATTACAGTGGCTTGACCTAAACATAAACAAGTGTTTCTCCAAATTATTTAGGTCTGTATTTCTGCAAAATGCTTTATACAATTTTATACTATTTGTGGGTGAATAATAATAGCCACTATTTACATAGCATTTTAAGGTTTGCAAAACATTTTTTTTCATAAAAGTATTTTATTAGTTTCCAGTTACATGTAGAGATAGTTTTCAACATTTGTTTTTATAAGATTTCTAGTTTCAAATTTTTCTCCCTCCCTCCTGTCCCTCCCCAAAACAGCAAGCAATCTGATATAGGTTATATATGTACTATCATATTAAACATATTTCTGCATTAGTCATGCTGTGAAAGAAGAATCTGAGCAAAAGGGAAAAACCTCAAAAAATATATATAAATAGTATGGTTCAATCTGCATCTAGATTCCATAGTTCTTTTTTTCTGGATTTGGAGAGCATTTTCCAACATGAGTCCTTTGGAAATCTTGGACCATTGTATTGCTGAGAAGAGTCAAGTCTATCACAATTGATCAACACACAATGTTGTTGATACTGTGTACAATGTTCTCCTCCTTCTGCTCATCTCACTCAGCATCAAGTTCATGTAAGTCCTTCCAGGTTTCTCTGAAATCTGCCTGCTCATTGTTTCTTACAGCACAATAGTATTCCATTACATTCAAATACCACAACTTGTTCAGCCATTCCCCAATTGATAGGCATCCCCTCAATTTCCAATTCCTTGCCACCACAAAAAGACCAGCTATATTTTTGTACATGTGGGTCCTTTTCCCTTTTTTATGATCTCTTTGGGAAAAAGACCCAAAAGGGGTACTGCTGGGTCAAAGGGTAGGTTTGCAAAACATTTTACAGATATCTCCCTTTATCATCATAACAATCCTGGTCTTATTATTATCCTTCTTTTACATATGAGGAAAGTGAAGAGGTGACTTGCCTAGGGTCACATATGGATTCTAACATCAATTATTGATGTGCTTAGAGAAAAAGAATTTTGTAATCACAATTGAATAAGAAGTGGAAGAAAAACAGCTGAATTGCCTATGGAAAAATACAAAGTTATTTTAATGACCCACAGTTTCTCCCAGAAGCAAAGGGCCATCTTTTAAATATTTTCTTCAGTGGATCACCCAAAAGAAAATGGAGGCACTTTGAGCTTGGCAGGGTGCAACACATTACAAACAAGGAATTACGAAAGGAAAAAAAAAGGTATAGAAATGACATCAAGGAAATGGATGAGGCAAAGGAGATAGATGGGGATCATTTGACTAATATTAAGAAAAAAGCAATAGACAATTCACATGTTCCAACAGTACACTGTTTATGTAAAAGAATAAAAGACACCTAATACATTGGGTAAACTGTAGCAACTAGATAGAACATTAACAACAGGATAGGGGGCAGCTAGGTGGCGTAGTGGATAAAGCACTGGCCCTGGATTCAGGAGGACCTGAGTTCAAATCCGGTCTTGAACATTTGACACTTACTAGCTCTGTGACCCTGGGCAAGTCACTTAACCCACATTGCCTTGGAAAAAAAAACAACAGGATAGGCAGCTGTGGATGGGTAGTGATCTAGATCCTTAGAATAAAGAATCACAATGATGAGATAAGAGATCCATTTGAGTATCTGAAAGTACAAAGCTTCAATTAAGCTAATAATTCTTCACTTTAAGTCCTACACCTCTAAAACTTGTTTTTTGTTTGTGACATCATTTGCCCTTAAATAATATTACATCATTTCTAAATACATTCTTACTCTAAATGGGGAGGGGAGAGGGAAGGGGGAAAGAGATTTCTAAACCAAAACAATTATCTGTCCTGCTATAAACAAGACATACTAAGCCAAGATGGCAAACATGCATGTTTTTATTTGGGGTTGGGGGAGGGGTTCCATTTCAAGTTTTCTAGAGCTATGTATACTATGTACAGTGTACACAGTCTGATATATAGGATCAGAGAAGAACTGAACAGAGTTGAACAATGAAGACCCTGAATAACTTTCCAATCCTTCAAACATTATCATAAAATATTAGAGCTAGAAGGAATCTTGGTGATCATCTAATCTAACCATCTAAAATATGTAAAGTGAAGCCCAAAGAAGTGAAATACATAGCCTAAGGTACGTAACTAAGCAACAGAACTGAGGCTAGAATACTATTGGTTTCCTGACTCCATGATAAAGCAGCATATTCCTCTAGAATACCATGCAATAACCTTCACTCTTTTAAAAAGTTATTGGAGGGGGGCAGCTAGATGGAGCAGTGGATAGAGCACCAGCCCTGGAGTCAGGAGGACCTGAGTTCAAATACGGCCTCAGACACTTAACACTTACTAGCTGTGTGACCCTGGGCAAGTCACTTAACCCCAATTGCCTCACTTAAAAAAAAAAGTTATTGGAGGCAGCTAGGTGGTGCAATGGACACTTGACACATACTAGCTGTGTGACCTTGGACAAGTCACTTAACCTTCATTGCCCCACACACACAAAAAGTTATCAATTCCAGGGTTCATACAATGTCCTTTTTTTTTTTAATTTTTTTTTTTTTAGGCAATTGGGGTTAAGTTACTTGCCCAGGGTCACACAGCTAGTAAGTGTCAAGTGTCTGAGGCCGGATTTGAACTCAGGTACTCCTGAATCCAGGGCCGGTGCTTTATCCACTGCACCACCTAGATGCCCCACGATGTCCTTTTTTACCGTTCTTTCTTTGTATTTATATTTTGGGGTGCTTGTCAAGTTCATAATAATAAAAAGCAAAGTTTTTAATGTTATTAACTTCCCCATCACATAGAATCTAATCGATTTTTGTTTACCCAAATGAATAGAAGTGAGTAAAGGTATAGGTACTCCAAAGTAACAAATCATCTAAAAGTTTGCTTATATTTGGCTTTGGACTTTGTATTTCAATTTACATTGGAATATAGAAGTGTATTATTTTCTGAGAATTCACTTTATTTTTTCATTTATTTAGAATTTTCCCCAAGTTACATGTAAAAACAAATTTTCACATCAATTTTTTAAAATTTTGTGTTCCAAATTCTCTTCCTCCCTCTCCACCCCTCCTTAATTACTCAAGCAATTCAATGTGTTATATATGTGTAGTCATGCAAAACATTTCCACATTAGAACAAAAAAATTAAACTTCAATCTGTATTCAGATACCATCAGTTCTTTCTCTGTAGATGGACTGAATTTTTCTTAAATCCTTCTGATAGCATCCTGCTCATCACTTCTTACAGTACAATAGTGTTCCATCCTAATCTCATCCCACAATTTGTTCAGCCATTCCCTAACTGAGGGGCATCAACCCAATTTCAAAGAGAATTCATTTTAAATAAAATAATGAAGCTATACCATGAAAACTTTCAGGGGACATAAAGTATCAAATTTCCTCATCCTGAATCCTCCACCTTGAAATTCCTTCTTTGCTGGAAATAAACAGCTGGATTCTAGAACTGATACAAAGCACCAGCATAAACAGATCTACCCTGTATCATAGCTGCCCAGGACCACAGATAAAGGTTTCAATTTCAAAATGACATCCACAGAGATTTTAAAAAACAACAACCAAGAAACTGAAAAACCAAATGTCAACAGAGAATATATAATTAAGAAAACTAAACACTCTCAAGTGAATCAGATAGACTACCAGTAACGCAGGTAATTAAGAAAACAACTGTAAACACTTTCAAATTTTACCCATGCTGAATCTACAAGTGACCGGCTATTCAAGAACTGACAGGTATAAAAATCCATTCCAACTCAAAGTTGGATGGTGCAGTGGATATTTTATTTGGATTATTCTCTGCTGATCTCTAATCTTGCATCTCCAACTACCTTTCAGACTGGTTGTTCAGTAGACATTTTGAACTAAACCTGTCCAAAAACAATCTCATTTCCTATCCCCCTAAACCCTCCTCACCTCCTATTTTCTCTATTACTGTGGAGGGCAACACCATCCTCTCAGTCCCTCAGGCTTGCAAGCTAAATAGCTTACTCAAGCTCCCTACAAATTTCTCACCCCTCATATCCAATTCCTTGCTAACAGCCGTCCATTTCTTTCCAATAAGTCACCCCTTCTCACTTTTGACACCACCATCACTCCAATGTAGGCCCTTATCACCTCACACTTGGGCTACAGCAAAAGCTTGTTAGTGGGTCTCCTTTGTATCATCTCCCCTCATTCCAATCTATCTTTCATTCAGCCTTAAATAGAATGATTTCCCTAAAGAGCAGATGGAACCATGTCACTACTCTACTCAAACTCCAAGCTCCCTATCACCTCCGGGACCAAATGCAAAATCCTCTGTTTGAAGTTGTAAGATATAATGGGCTTTCTGTCAACACCCAAAGGCCCCAACCAGAGGAAATTAATCTAGATCACTGAATTAAGTTAGACTGAGAGTGATTGACTTTGCTGATTAAACTACTTAAAGTTAATCAAATCGAAACCACAACAGGCCGGCCCTCAACAGAAGCTAAGGACTTTGAACTCAATGAGACTACCCTCAAGTCCAGTGAACCAAGGGATTTGAGTAATGTTGACCAATCAGCTTGAAAGATGGCCTCTTCCAGGGGAGGGAGGCAGGAAGAAGAAGGGCTGTTTCCTCTCTCAGTTAAGTTCCAAACAACCTTGTGGTGGAGGACTGGGGAGAAGAAGCAGGCCAGGTTGAACCTTCATCTCTGCTATACGAGAGAGAGGTTTTTTCTTGGTTTTCTGACCCAGGTGTGTTCTCTCTTTACTCTTTAATAAATACTTAATACTAAAAACTGGTGCTAAGGCTTCTAACTTATAGTAAACCCTAGCTAGTATTCCCCCCACACTGGGGGCAGAAAAACGGCAACCCCACATTAGATTTTAAACGTTAGAGCGAAAAACTCCTCGTAACCTAGCCTCCTCCTACCTTTCCAATCTTCTTATAGCCTACTTTCTGCACCAAGTAAAATTTTACAAACAAGGAAACTAAGATCAGAAAGGTTAATGATCTGCTCAGGATCACTGTGCTAGTTAAATATCTGAGCTGGGATTCAATCTCAGATCACAGACTTTGCAAAGCCAGTGTTCTCATAAAATGCTGCTTGGGAAGCTTATCAATAACTTGCATCTCAAAAATTTGCCATATCACTATTTTTCCCCAAAGACCTGTACAATTCACATGCACGGAATTCCCTCTCTATTCATACAGCCACCACCCTTATTCCCACCCAAATGAACAGGCCAACTATAGGAGCCTCCTAAGAGAGAAATAGAAGTATGATGAACTAGAAGTGCTGAATGAGACAGATTATTTTCTGACACATTCAATGTGTGAATCTGTTTGACTATACTTATTTGTTACAAAAGAGGATTTCTAAAGGGAGGACTGGGAGGAAGTAGTTTTGATAATGATGCAAAAATTAATAATAGCTAGCATTTACATGGGCAGGTAGGCCTAGAGTCAGGAAGACTCATCTTCTTGAGTTCAAATATGGCCTCAGACACTTACTAGCTGTGTGCCTGGGCAAGTCACTTAATTCTGTTTGCCTCAGTTTCCTCATCTGTCAAATGAGCTGAAGAATGAAATGACAAATCACTACAGTATCTTTGCCAAGAAAACCCCAAATGGGGTCACAAGTCAGACACAACTGAACAAGTATTTATATAGTATCTACTATAGCCCAGGTATTATGCTAAGAGCTTTACAACTGTTATCTCATTTGATCTTCACAATCCTTATCTCACAATCCTTATCTTCACAATCATTATTCTCATTTTATAGATGAGGAAACTGAGGCAAATAGAAGTTAAGTGATTTGCCCAAGGTCACACTGAGGGTGAACTCAATATTCCTGACTCCAGGCCCAGCACTCTATCAACTGTGCCACCGAGCTACACCTTAAAAAGAGAAATTTTTAAAAATATATATCAATGAGGGGCAGCTAGGTTGCGCAGTGGATAGAGCACCGGCCCTGGAGTCAGGAGTACCCGAGTTCAAATCTGGCCTCAGACACTTAACACTTACTAGCTGTGTGACCCTGGGCAAGTCACTTAACCCCAACTGCCTCACAAAAAAACAAAACAAAACCAAAAAACAAAACAAAAACATATATCAATGAAACATTTTAAAATCCTACAAATGAAGGAAAAAACCTTAGGAAGTTCAAGATAAAACAAGCAGGACAATTCTGTTATCATCCTGTCAAATTTAATATATACTTTTTAAAAAGAAAACTAACTCTACATAATACTCTTCTGTATACTGAAATATTCATTTTTTTATACTGAGTTCATAATTTTAAAAATTTAAATTAAAGATACATAAAAAATACAGAGGAAGACTATATAGGAAGACTTATACAAAACTGATAAAAGGAAACAGAACCAAGAAAAAATATGTACAACAATGTAAATGGAAAGAAAAACCAAAAAAATCTAAACTGAATGTTGTAGAATAACAGTGACCAAGGACCAAGTCTGGCCCCAAAGAAGAAATATGAGAATGTACCACCTTCTCTCCCTTCATTATAGGGATGAGGGACTGACTATGTATATAAAATATAGCATGTTACAGTCAAATTCGATGTTGGTTAGTTTTTTTGAATGGGGGATTTTTCATCATCTTCATACACTGTTATAAGGCATTTATTGGTAATGTAGATGTCAAAAAAAGCAATTAGAAATTTTTCAATAAAAGGGGGGTGGGAGATTCTCCATAGTCTGGCTCCCACATACTCTTCTATGCTTATTTCATTACTCCTCTTTACCCACATGCACTACTCTAACCTAACTTTGCTGGCTGTTCTCTGAACTCAACACGCTGTCTACGGCACCCCTATCTTTGTAAAGGCTAGCCTCCATTGCTGGTGTGCTTTCTCCTTATTTCTACCTCTCAGAATCCTAGAATCCATCAAGGTTCAGTTCAAGCACCACTTTTGATGAGACCTTTCCTCATGCTCTCATTTACTATTCCACTCTCCCTGTGAATTTACCTTGTATATAATTTATATTTGAAAGGCAGTGTGATCTAGTAAATTGGGAGCCAGTCTGAGAACCCAGAAGACCTAGATTCAAGTTGTCTCACTCAACCTGGCTATATATAATAATCATAAGCAAGTCACTAAACCTCTCAATCTCCCAAGTAATTCTCTTAAATTGCAGTTGAAATTACAGAACTGTTGCCCAATCTACACTGATAAAGTGAATTTCCCTAGCATAAGCTCCCCACACCAATAAAATCTTGGGTCAAGGCCAAAAGAAGTTATGTTTTCCATCTGTTGCCTCTTATATTTTCCACAGGAAAATATTAGGTCCAATATTAGGGCAGGAGTGTTACATTATTGTCATTGTAGCCCTAAGCATCTAGTATAATGCCAGGCACACAGTAGACACTGGAATGTTTAAGTTATTGGCAAAATTTTTTATTTAAGATGAACCATATAAAACTACAGGATCCTAAGCCCCAGAACATACCCCAAACCACTGTCTGATGGGGAAAAAGCACTCTTCCCTCATTTCAGAAAAACATTTATAAAGCTCCTACGTGCAAAGACCTGTGCCAGGTACTTGGGACAAAAAGCCAAAAATGACACGATTCCTGCTCTCAAAGAGCCTGTATTTTATCGAAGATTTGCTGGTGAGAAGAGGTTAGTGTAATACAAAACAGGAACTGATGGGATAAAGGAGAGATCCAAATGATATTTGGGGAGAGAAAGCACACTAATACAAATTCTCCTACAGCACACCAAATGTAAAACAAGTTGGAGTTTGGAGGAAATGTCACAGAAGACACTGGGGTAAATCTATCTAGAGTTCTGATAAAGAAAGAAAAACTGATTAGAGTGGCATAATTTGTTGTTGTTCAGTCATTTCAGTCATGTCTGACTCTTCTGACCCCAGTTGGGGTTTTCTTGGCAGACATGTGGTGGTTTGCCATTTCCTTCCCCAGTTCATTTGACAGATAAGGAAACTAAGGCAAACACAGTTGTGACTTGCCCAGGATCACTAGACTACTAAGTGTCTGAGATGGGATTTGAACTCAGGTCTTCCCGACTCCTGGCCCAGTGCTCTCTCTATACAGCCACTGCACCACTTAGCTGCCCCAAAGCAGCATAGAGGGTATACCAAATATAATTCCAAACTATTTTATATACAATCAATCAACAAGTATCTATTAAGTGCCTACAAAATGCCAAGCACTATGCTAGGCACAAAAAATAACAATACAACCCACAAACTTTAATTCAAAGTGATTTTTTTCCTTTGCTTTGCCTAGCATAATTACTATGTGCAATAAAGTACCTAAAATGTCTTCCAGCTCTAGAGCAATAAATAATCCTATGTTAAAAATGCTGGATACAAAAATTTCATAACCTCTATGTGCCTGTTATCTCTGTATCTTTAAAATGGACTAAACGATCACATTTATTCTGCAACTGCCAATCCAAAAACTGTACTATGGAATGTATCAAGTTTGTTTTGAAACATTAAAAAAGTCTATTTTACATAAACTAAATAAATCTCACTTTTAGCTTGTTTCACACCAAGGGCACTAATCTTTGTGATGTGCCTAAGCAGTCTTTTCATCCACTGAGTCTTATGTACACCTCTGAAAGGGATCCCAGAAAAGCTGGGCACTAACACCATGTACAAAAAACACAGTATGCTAGTATAGAAACAAAAATCAAAGTAAAACAGAGAGAGTCAATAGGGAGCCCTACTTAATCAACAAAAGTACCTACTAATGCACTAGGCACTGCCTGGAAACAAAAGGAATATAAAAACAAAAATCTTAACAGTCGTTGCACCCAAACAAGAATTAGTAGACAGCTTGCAGCCTCTCCTGACTATTCCCCACCAATGCAAACTCCTAGAACTGGCAAATAATAATAACCAATCAGGCCACAACCACCAAATTCAAGTCTTACCAAATGAAAAGGGATCAGTGGAGCAAAACAATTTCTATGGCCACATGAGAGTCCTAAAAGGAGAGTAGTTAAATTGGGTTAAAGTACTCGCTCTTCTCTCCTCCATATTTCAGAGCAGACTAGCTCAAAATTTAATTCTATTTACTAACTTCTTACTAAGTTGCAAGATCACAGGATCTTGGATTTAGAGTTGGAAGGAATGTCAGAGGCCATTTAGCCCAACCTCCTTCCCAATTTTACAGATGAGGAAGTAAGGCAAGGTAGATGAAGTGAGCAGAGCCATCATCACACAGGTAGTATGTATCAGCAGCAGGTTTTGTTAAAGTCCTCTTACTGCAGAGAAGTGCTCTTTCCACTGCACATGCTGACCCACCCTAAGGGAACTTCTGGGGAGAGAGGGAAAGCTTTCTCTCTTTGCCCCAAGATCAGAGGGCCCATTCACTTACGGAATGCATGTCCAGCACCTGCCTTTAAGCAGAATCCATTCCTGAACAACACTGCCAGATTCATCTTTCTAAAGCACCCTTTTTTCAAGGAAACCTGGGTTGCAGAAAACCAATTCAGTGATTTGCCAACCTTTTTCAATAATAAGGACTTTTTAAGCTCAAAACATTTCTCAGACCCCCTGAATAGGAACTAAAATATTCGTTTCTGGCAACTGAAAAAGTGTATAATCTATGAATTCAATAATGCTTTTAGATGAATTTAAATTGTATTGATCACAAATGCAGCAACACAGGAAAAAAGTGATATAAATTTAAGACATTTATTCAACTTATTGAAATATATTTGCTGGGTGGGGGTGGGAATAGAGGAGGAAGAGAAGTTGGAACAATTTTTTTTTTAAATTGATGTTAAAATTTGTTTTTACATATATTTTGGAAAATAAAATTCTATTATTTAAAAAAAATTAAAAAAATTTTTTTAAAAATTAAAAAAAAAAAGAAATATATTTGCTTGCTTATTTGATTCGTATATATGGATTCATCCTCACAACCCAAAGGTGGGGAGTCACTATTTGATATATCAGTCCCTTTCCAAGCTGAAAATTACAGTTCTAAGTTATATTGATAAGACAGAGAGTTATCATGGAATCGATAATTCAAAAGATCACTGGATTCAGCCTAGTGTCTTCAAGCAGATAAGAATTATCACCCTCATTTTGTCAATGAGGCAAGGTCACACAGCTAATAAAGGGTGGGACTAATGGCTCCTCAAACACTGTACAGTATTATTTCTGCTATGCCACATTATCAAATGGAATTATTTCTCATGTTGGAGTTGTTTCATTTTGCCACTAAAATGTGATGGAATGATTTGTTTGGATCCAAAATTTTGAGTTCTTAAGTTCCACCTTCAAGAGTACTGTCTTGTATCTTTCATGGAAATTTGTTGGGTTATGAATACACAGCTATAATTCATATTGTTCCAAGCACAAACACACCAACAGGCCCTATGCAAACCACAGGGAAAGTGGTTTTAGCAATAATTTTACATTTTCCTGTTTAACCTCCACAAGCATTTTAAAGCACAAGAATTTTCAATCACTGTTATGGTCTTGTTGAACTTAATGGTACTGAATGAACAACCACAACTAGCCAGCAAATTGCATTCATATTTTACTGATCATTTCACTAAACACATAACCCATATGTATTAGAACATTATTAGTAAACAAAGTTTTGAAATTTCCTTTCTATAATAAAAGAGCATGACAATAATGCAGGAACCTATTATCACTGCATTCATTATACAGCATATTTTAAAATCGATTATCTGAACAAAGAAAAATACAGAAGTAGAATCAGGGATCTTATCTGGAATTTTATTTAAGTTCCTGGTACTTCAAGGGACTCAGTATGGGATTTTCTTACATTCTAATGTTAATCTATATCAGGAAAAATAAGCAAGGGCAAGAAGAACAAATCACCTATCCCATGCAGCCTTACAACCACGATTTTTCATTAATGGGGCAAATAAAGTCTCAAATAATTTTGTCAGTATATCCCCATCAGTAAAGTTCCAATGGGGAAAAACCCTCCACTGATGCAGACTGGCATTTTGCCTTTATTTACTATAAAAGTTCTTTTAAGGAAACTAAACATAATTATGGAGAATTTGCTTTCCAATTAGAATGTAGTTACACAACTATGAAATTAAAGTTTGTAACATAATACAACAGACATCTGCTATTGTGGGGAATTTTTTTTATCCTAACACTAAATTCTTCCCCACGACAATGATATTCCAAGTTTTTCTGTCATTTAAGTCTCAAAAATCTAAATTCTGAGATATTTTTGTGACTATTCTTTTACATTGAGTTGTCTGTTGTCTAAACAAATGTTTAGAAAAACAGAATTTTAATATGCCACTAAAATGAAACATTCCTACCCCCAAACTAGCAAAAAACATACTAAACTCTCTAAGGTTTTCTCTAATTTTATTTTAAAGATAATTTTATATTCGATTAAAATACTCATGTATTTGTCTACTCTTCTACATACCAGAATTATGTGAGCATAAAATAGATTAATACCTAGATAAAAATGAACAGTTTACAGTTATCATATGCAAATAGCATATGTGGAAACTTAAAAGGCAAAGCAATGGTAATCATAAGATGCACAAAAATCAAAGCAACTCAAGGACCTTAGGAGGTCATTTAATTCATCCACTTACAATTATCCAAGACATTAGAAACTATACCATTTTTTTAACTCCAGACTCCCAACCTCCCTAGTAAATTCATTTCAACATGAAATGACTGTCACATGACTGGGGAAATATTACATTAGTGGGGTTTTTTGTCCTTTATTAAATCCCAAGGTTTATGTATACATGTGTACACTATAAATAATCAGACTGTCACATTCACACCCTTCTTCTAATCCCCCAAATCCCTAAAAGCATTTCTAAACTAGCAATACAACGTAACACCTTGCAGTACAAAAATACTGGTAATCAATTTTGTAAAAACTCTTCAGATAAGGTGTTTTTCCCCTCTATGAGTAATCTATCAAGAGTTCCTTCTATTTTAAAAAACCCTGTTCATTTTCAATACCAGACAGAAATGGGGGTGGGAGGAGAGAACCTTATATGTACTAAATCCAAATACAGAATAGAAAAAATACATTAAAAAACCATACAGCCAAGAATCAATTGGAACAGGGAGGGTTAAAATGAAAAGATAGTGAAGAAAGAGAGCCCAGTCATGATGGTGAACAAGCAAACACAATTTTAACCAGAATGGGTGGGGGAGTCTCTGTCAACTCTTTAAAAAAAAAAGAAAAGAAAAGGCATTTTTGGTAAATATTCAAATGGCAAGGAATCAAACAGAGGACCCTGGAGTGTCAATAATCAAGGGCCATATTTTTTTAACGTTTTAAATGCTGTTCCTATGTTTCACTTACATTTTAGGATGAATAAGCCTGTCTTTTACATAACCTCTAGGAAGAAAAAAAAAGCGCACCTGTAGCCTGGCCCCCTTGCCCAACCACCTCCCACCCATAAATGCACCATCTACATAATATTCCCTGGGACTCGACTATCAACAGCACCATCTCCATCATGCTGGACCGGCCTCTAAGGGTGCCTTCCATTTCTAAATCTATCAACATATGCAGGGTTGGATACTGCGTTTAACTTCACCTACTAGTCGGAGAGGCGTTATTTAAAAATAATAATAATAATAAAGGGGGAGAATATGATATAGTTTTACCCAGTTAAGAGCAAAGCCCAAAGGCAGCTAAGACCCACGTTACCCCAAACTCCTTCTAGAACTCACCACCCCACAAAGCGGGAGCCGGGGCTGGTAGAGGTGCTCCCTCTCCCCCATCCACACCCCAGCATCAGCCCCGGGGGAGAGGTTCGGGCCGCCGCCCTCCTGCTCCTCCGGCTCCCAGAGGACCGGGGCGGGGGGGGGGGGGAGGGGCGCTCGTTAGCGGATAAAGGGGGAGGGTGGGGAGGGGAAGGAGAAAAGGAGAGGGAGATCAGAGGCGCGACACCCCGACTCCCCCACCCAACAGCTGGGGCGAAACGGATAGGAATGGGGTCCCTTTGCCGGTTAACCCGGGAAGCTTCGGGGTGATATAAGGCTTCCGAACGGCCCCGGGAAGAAGAAAAGGTGTGGGGGGGGGGGGTAGACAAGAGAGAGTCCAAGGAGCTGCTGCCGGGCCCAGGGAGGAGCCCCCTCAGGCCTCGCCCCCAGCCCCTGACTCCCCACCCTCAGGGGGACACCCGCCGGCAGTGGCGGCAGTGGCGGCGGGTCAGGACCGGCACAGCCCCGGCCAACCCTTCCCGAAGGCGCGGGAGGCAGGCAGGGAGAGCCGAGAAGAGGTAGGAGGCGTTACCGTGAACAGCTCCGGGAGCTGGCGGGGCTGGGTGGAAGGAGCCGACACCGGCTCCGGCTCCAGCTCCGACTCCGATTCCGGCTCCGGTTCCGGCTCCGACTCCGGCTCCGACTCCGGCTCCGGCTCCGGCTCCGAGGCGGCAGCGGCAGCGGCAGCGGTAGCAGCGGCCGCGTCCTTTATTTTTGCTGCAGCAGCGGCGACTTGTCAAAGGGAAAGACGTAAGAAGCGGCGAGTGAGTCTCGCGGGACTTGGGTGGAACTCTCGCGCAGCCTGGAGCCCTCTCTCGCCTCCCCTTTCCCCTCCCCCCAACCTCAGCACTTCGGGTCCAGATGGGGAGGGGAGGGAAGGAGAGAGGGAAGGAGGTGGAAGCCTAGGAAAGAGGCAGGAGGTAGAAGGGTGAATGGAAATGTAATTAATTGGAAAGAGGAGGAGGAGGAGGGAAAAACAGAATGCCAAGTTCACACTGCATGCCTAACACACCCACCTTGTTCTTTGTCTTCCTTTGGAAAGCTGCTTGTATTAGCACACTCCATCTGCCATCAAGGAGACCTCGTCTCACTTTTCCTAACTCACCAAGAAAAGAAAAAAAATTGTTTCCCAGCCCCCCACCACCAATAAGTCACAATTGCCCGAAAGTTGCATAGTCACGGATATTACAATGTACCAAATGAGTACATATTCCTCACTTCAACCAGGATGGCTAGCAAACTACCTTCTGTCTCCAGATCTTTGATGGGGGGGAAGGAGAGACATCATGCCACCCACTTGACTAAATTTTATCTAGATAAGGGAACACTACCAGACTCGAGGCCATTAACCCCCGTGCAAATGCTTCAGACTAAACCAAGAGCACACGTGTTTTGCTCTCTAGCAGAAAAAAAGTTGACAACTGGCCGGAAATATCGGGAGCCACACCTCTTTATCTCTAACTGGCTCACGCAGCCTTTTGAACTCTCTTATCTGCCATCTCACAGGGCTAAAAACCTGTGGTTGGTCAAGTTCAACAACATTCAAGTGTTTCAGTTGACCTACTTCTATCTTGTCACCCAGCTGTGGGCAAAAGGAAGACAGAACCCATTGAACAGGGCCTTCTCTTTCTTGGAATTCTTTTCTATTACAGAGTACTTAGCAGATGACTATTTAAAGGACTTGCATCCTGTGATCATAACACTCTCTCCAATGTTGACTCCACTTTCCTTTCTGTACACTTCTTTCTTCTGATCAATAAACAATAAGTCATTTTACTTGCCTACCTACCCATTCATTCATTCATTCAACAAATATCGTTGGCCATTTTATTATGTACAGTAGTATGTACTGAGCCCATGGGTGAGACATGTACATAGTAAAAGGTGCATCATCAACATCCAGAGGCTTGAAATCTAATAGTAATAATAGCTTACATTTATATGTCACCTTACGGTTTACAAAGCACTTTTGTAAAATCAGAATAGGAAGGAACTATAGAGGCCAACAACTATAATAAAAAAATACCATACTAAACACATTGTACAGATAGTATGTGCCATAGATGTTCAAAAAAAGGACAGGACCTACTAGAAAGTACATGTGTATATCTGGATCACTTAATATATTTTATATATAAATTATTCTCTATGCATCTTATGTATATCTTTTATATAATATTTTATATTATGTGTGTACCTTTCATATGTTATTAATATCTTTGCCTGTACCTCATTATTTTTTATTAAGATAATATAATTGGGGGGGAAAACTATGTGGTGAAGTGGATAGAGTGCCAGGCCTAGAGTCAAGAAGACTCATCTTCCTGAGTTCAAAAATGGCCTCAGACACTTACTAGCTGTGTGTGAACCTGGGCAAGTCACTTAACCCTGTTTCCTTCATGTTCCTCATCTATAAAATGAGCTGGAGAAGGAAATGGCAAACCATTCCAGTATCTTTGCCAAGAAAACCCCAAATAGGGTCATGAAGAGTCAGACATGACTGAAAAAAATGACTGAACAAAAATGGGGAGCAGGGACAGAAAAGACAGAAAAAGTAAGACCATTAATCCAAGTACCATCATCTATATAATTTGGTAAATGATTGGTAATTCCATTCATTAAACATTCAGTAAGCATTTGCTTACAAAGTGTTTACTACAATGTACTATGCTCTAACAGACTGCCCTTAATTCATTTTATTGTGTTTTTTCTTGAATTTATAAGCTACATTTTCTGTTCTTTTGAGTATAGATAAGGTATCCCTTTAGATAGACATATACACATCTATGCAAAAAAAAAAACAACAGATAAATTATTCTTCTCTCAACCCAATTTGGAGGGAGATGAAAGGGGAAAGGAAATAAGCAAGCAAAACAGTATTATGCAGTTGGTAAATATATTTGGCATCAAGAATCCCCTTCCCTTTTCTACAACTCCTAGGCCTCTCCCTCTTTCTCCCCTATTGTCATTTTAACTAGATTTCAACTTTTTAAAAATATTATGGAGGGCAGCTAGGTGGCATAGTGGATTAAAGCACTGGCCCTGGATTCAGGAGGATCTGAGTTCAAATCCGGCCTCAGACACTTGACACATACAAGCTGTGTGACCCTGGGCAAGTCACTTAACCCTCATTGCCCCCCACAAAAAAAAATTACTAACTGTGAAGTCCACACAGTGTGATTTGGCTCAGATATCACACACACACACACACACACACACACACACACAGAGTTTCTTTACTCAGAGAGTTTCTCTTCTACTGGGTTTTGTGATATGTAAACAGGTAAATAGAAGATTATCTGAGGAAGGAGATAACAAGGGGGAATCAGGAAAGGCTTAATAGCAGTTGCACCTGGAATAAGCTTTAAAGGAAGCTTCACCAAAAGGTGAAGGTAACAATCAGAAGCATACTGGACCCCCTGTGTAAAGGCAGGAAGGTGGGAGATATAATGCTCCCAGTAACAAAGATCTCCATCTGCTACCCATCTCCAAATCCTAACTCCAATTTGCCCAAACTGGACATAGTCCATTATCCTATATCACTTCTCCTATTCTATCCCATATATTCTATGGTTTTATACCTTGCCAGGGAAGCACCAAGCAGATGAAAAGAAAAATCAACAAAAGATATAGGGTGGGGTTTTTTTTCTTTTTTTTAGAAAATAAAGTCAGGACAGAGATAAAGATGTGAAAAGAACCCAGAAAGGCCTAAGGTGACTGTGTGGGAGCATAACTGTTCAGAGCTAAAAAGGGAAGCACATTCGTGTACAGAGGAAAGGACCCCTTTGTTAGATGGGTCTTGTCAGAAGAAAAGAGCAACTGTACATTTAAAATCTACATATGAGCAGTACATTAAATCATGACACATGAATTTCATGAAGATTCACATATAACTTCAACAAATTGGTCAGCTGCAGTTTTGAGGCACAAAAGTAGATTTCTGTACAAGGAAGAGATGGGGAGTGAGTGGGTGACATTTGAACCTCCCTCTCATCTAAAGTAGCCAAAGAATAGAAAAATACTCATATGCAGAGCTGGATACAGATATACTTTTCAATCAAGAGGGAAACAGGAGAGAGTAGGGGTAAAAGAATGGTGGGGAATAAGAGGGAGGGTAGATTAAAGGAGAGATTAGTAAAGAAGCAAAACTGTTAAGGAAGGTCAGGGAGAAAAGTCATTTCTAAGATATGTAGGGAATTGAGTCAAATTTATAAGAATAAGAGCCATTCCCCAATTGATGAATAGCCAGAGGATATGATTAGGTCATTTTGAGAGGAAGAAATTCAGGCTATCAGTAGCCATATAAAAATGCTCAAAAAAACTAATCATTTAGAAAATTACAAATAAAAATCTGATTGGCAAAATTGACAAAAAATGAAAATGACAAATCACGGAGGGGTTTAGGAAAATAGATATATTAAAGCAGTGCTGGTGGAACAGTGAACTGGTCCAGTCATTCTAAAAAGCAATTTAGAACCATGCCCCAAAAGCTATTAAACTGTCCCATGTCCTTTCATCCAGCAAAACCACTATACCCCTAAATAGATATGTATGTGTGCACACATACATATATGTGGTTGTTCAGTCATTTTTTCAATAGCGTCTGACTCTTCCTGACCCCAATTGGGGTTCTCTGGATAAAGATACTGGAGTAGTAGTTTGCCATTTTCTTCTCCAGTTCATTTTACAGATGAGGAAACTGAGGCAAACAGAGTTAAATGACTCGCCCAGGGTCACACAGCTAGTAAGTATCTGAGGCCAGATTTGAGCTCAGGAAGATAAATCTTCCTGACCCAGGCCCATTGTTCTATCTACTGCACCACCTAGCCATCCCACATACATACAGATATATAAAGAAATACACACACACACATATATCCATATACGCAGACACAGACACACCCAATATTTATAGCAGCTATTTTCATGGTAATAAAAAATTGGAAATTGAGGGCATGCCCATCAATTTGGGAACAGCTGAACAAGTTACAGTATATGAATGTGTTATAAGAAATAATGAAGAGAAATTTGGTAAGACTTGTATGAACTAATACAAAATGAGATAAGAAGAACCAGGAGAACAATTAATGTAATAACAACAATAAAGATGATACTTTGAAAGACTTGAGGACTGTGATCAACATATTGACCAACTAAAATTCAGGTCTCATAATGAACCATGCTATCCACCTCTAGATAGAGATGTAGTGGTATACTGAGAGCACAAACTGAAGCATATTTTCAGATTTGGGGACATGGCTAATACGGGGATTTGTTTTGCGTGACCATGTGTTTTTAATAGGTTTTGTTTTGGGGAAAAAGAAGAGGTTTGAGTGAGAGAATTTTAAACTGAAAATACAATAAAATTGAATTTTAAAAAATAATAACATTTTTATTTAAAGTTTTGAGTTCCAAATTCTCTCCCTCCTGCCCTCCCTCCCCTCCCCACTCCAAGAGGCAGTAAGCAATCAGAGATAGGTTATACATGTACAATTGTGTCAAACATGACCATATTAGTCATTTTGTTCAAGAAAACTCAAATAAAAGAAAAAAGTGAAAAATAGCATGCTTCAGCCTGTGTTCCATCAATATCGCTTCTTTCTTTGGAGGTGGATAGTATGATTCATCAAAAGTCCTTTGGGATTGTCTTGGATCATTGTATTGCTGAGAATAGTTAAGTCATTCACGGTTCTTCATCAAATAGTATTGCTGTCATTGTATACAACCTTCTCCTGGTTCTGCTCACTTAACTATACATCAGTTCATGTCAGTCTTTCTAGGCCTTTCTGAAATCATCCTGCTTATCATTTCCTATAACACAATAATATTCTGTCACAATCATATACTACAGGTTGTTTAAAAATTGAATTTTTAAAAATTACACAGTGTGTGTATGTATGTATACAGAGGCAACATGTTATAGTATATAAAGCACTAACTTCCAAGCCAGAAAGACTTGAGATCAAGTCTTTTTTGATACACATTGGCTATGTGACCCTGGGCAAATAACTTAATGTCTTGGTATTCTAAGCAAGTATAGTCAAACTCAAATAGAAATAAAAGCCACTAAATCATACAAAGGAATCTCTTCAGGGGCATATTGACTTAGAAAACCACAATGTAATATTATCTATGTATTATTGCATTTTTATTTATTTTGCTAAATCTGCAGGGGCACATTGACTTAGAAAACCATGACATAATATTATCTATGTTTTGTTATACTTTTATTTATTTTGTTAAATATTTCCCCATTACATTTTTCACATTTAATTTTCACTTTATTTTTCTTAATTACATGCAAACAAAAATTTTAACATTTATTTTTTAAAATGTTGAATTCCAAATTTTTCCCTCTCTCCCCTCCCCCCATGTTGAGAAGGCAAGCAATTTTATATAGATTATATAAATGTCATTAAAAACATTTCCATATTAGCCATGTCGCAAAAGAAAATACAGACAAAAAAACCCTAAGAATAATAAAGTTTTAAAAGTATGCTTCATTCTGCATTCAAACTCCATCAGTTCTTTCTCTAAATAGCATTTTTCATCCTAAGTCCTTCGGAATTGTTTTGCCCTACTCAGTAATGTTGTAGCCTTCATGTAGGCCTCTTGTTTTGATATCTCTGCTCTAGGAAACTAAGATGATAAGTTATAAAGAAGGTAGCATTAATGGTGTTTCCTTGCCCAGGAATTACCTATACCCAAAAAAATCATAGTTCCCATCCCTATTTGTAATATATGTGTGTATATGCATATAAACATATAACATATACATGTATTATTTATGTGTGTGCATACACACACACACACACACACACAGGGAATTGGGTTAGGTGACCTCTAAGGTCTTTTCTGGCTTTAAATCCATGACTTGGACACATAACCGTAGGAACTCCCTGCACAAAGGCAGACTTCAACCACCTGTGACTTAGCTGCTAAATCCTAGAGAGCTGAACCTGAAACACATGGAGGTTAAGAGACTTGTCCAAGCATTTTTTTTTTTTTTGGTGAGGCAATTGGGGTTAAGTGACTTGCCCAGGGTCGCACAGCTATTAAGTGTCTGAGGCCGAATTTGAACTCAGGTACTCCTGAATCCGGGGCCGGTGCTTATCCACTGAGCCATCTAGCTGTCCCTTGTCCAAGCATTATTGTTCAATGAATAACTGTGAATAACTTAACTATTCTCAGCAATACAATGATCCAAGACAATCCCAAAGGACTAATGATGAAGCATACTATTCACCTACAAAGAAAGAATTGATATTGATTGAACACAGATTGATGCATGCACTTTATTTCTTCCAGTTCTTCCTTTTATTCAAATTTTCTTGTACGAAATGACTAATATGGTAATATTTTACATAATTGCACATGTATAACCTATATCTGATTACTTACTGCCTCATGGAGTGAGGAGGGGAGGGAGGGCAGGAGGAATAGAATTCGGAACTCAAAATTTTAAATTAAAATGTTTATTATGAAAAGTAAATAAAATGGAAAAAAGAGAGACTTGTCCAAGATCACAGAGCTAGTAATTTTTAGAAGTAGAATTTGAACCCAGGTCTTTCCAACACCAGGTCTAGCACTTTATTTGCTACTGCTCTACTTGCTCTCATAATATACTAAAAATATATGTTATATGCAAAATGCAAAATGAGTAATGTAGAACATGAATGCTAGCAAGATTCAGAGGAAGTAGTTATCATTACAGCATGCTTGATGATGGTGTATTCTCCAGAGAGGTTAGGATTTGAGCTCAATCTTAATTGATTTTGATAGGTTGAAGAAGAAAGGAAAAGGAAGATGATTTGACTTTATGAGAGGAACCCTATAAACAAAGTCCCAAAGAGATGATAAATCAGTATGTTTACAAGACAGTAAATGAACCAGTCAAACTGGACAAGATAATTATTATTAGCAAGGACTGGGGACATAGGGCTGGAAGGTAGACTGAGGCAAGATTATGGAGGACCTTAAATGAGTTGTTTTGAAGAACAAGTGAAATAATCTTTGTAAAGTGCCTGGTATATTGTGCCTGGTACATAGTAGGTGCTATTATCGTTATTATTGTTTATTACGTCAAGATCATTTATTCTGTCAAAATGAAGAACCACTGATCATCTAGTCTAAGCACTTGATTTTGCAGATCAGGAAACTGAGCCCCATAGAAAGTTAAGTGTCTTGCCCCTCCTCTCTGGATTTTTGTGACACTTATTGCCTCTTGGTATTCCTTGGTATTCCTCTTAACTGCCTGACAAGTCCTTCATCTCCTTTACTGTATCATGATCCATGCCCCATACCCTAACTTTGAATGCACCCCTCCAGGGTCTTTTCTGGGCCTTATTCTTCTATTCTTTCTCTACACTTTCTCATCATTTTTCATGGCCAATATCTATATAACCAACCCAAATCTCTCTCCTGAGTTCCAGGCCTGCATCACCAAGTCCTTACTGGAGACCTCCATTGGGGTATCCTACAGGCATGTCAAATTCAACACGTTTGGATAATAGAATTCATTCTTCCTTCCAAATCTACACTCTCACTGATTTCCCTATTTCTGTCAAGGGTACCACCATCATTTTAGTAATCCAACAGTTATTCTCAACTCCTCAACCTCACCCACCCCACGTCAGATGCCATATTTTTTTGATTCTCCCTTCACTTCTTTTGTATTGAGTCCTTTCTCCATTCATTATAACCACCTTAATTTGGTCCCCATCACATCTAGCTTTGACTATATTACAATTGCCTCCTAGTTGGTCCCTCTCTATTTCTAGAGTACAGCTCTGATAATCTCACTCCCTGGCTCAGAAAACTCCAGTGGTTCCTTTTTTGCCTCTAGAGCCAAATGCAATCTCCTCTATTTGACATTTCAAGCCCGCTGGAATCTGGTACTAGCCTTTTTTTTTTTTTTTTGGTGAGGCAATTGGGGTTGACTTGCCCAGGGTCACACAGCTAATAAGTGTTAAGTGTCTGAGGCCGGATTTGAATTCAGGTCCTCCTGAATCCAAGGCCGGTGCTCTATCCACTGCGCCACCTAGCTGCCCCATTAGCCTATTTTTTTTTTCAGACTAATCACACATTACTCCCTTTCACAGTCTCTGTTATCCAGCTAAACCAGCCTACTTCCCTTTCCTCACACTTAACATTCCATCTTTGTTCTCCAGAACTCTTTGCACAGGCTACTTCCCATGCATGGAATTCACTAGCTCATTCTCTCCATCTATTAGAATTCCTGTCTTCCTTTGAAGATCTGCTCAAATGCTACCCCCTACACAAGACCTTTTCAGATTGCAGGAGCTGCTAGTGCCTCCCCACCATTACCTTATACTTAGGTTGCACATAGTTTGTATTTCCTTGTATGTGTACAAATTGTTTCTTCTCATATAATTAGTAAACTCCTTGAGAGCAAGGATTGTTTCATTTTTGTGTATACATACAGTTGTATTTGTTATTACAGTGGTAGATGCTTAACAAATGCTTGTTAATGGGGGGCAGCTAGGTGACATAGTGGATAAAGCACCAGCCCTGGATTCAGGAATACCTGAGTTCTGATCCAGCCTCAGACACTTGACACACTAGCTGTGTGACCCTGGGCAAGTCACTTAACCCCCATTGCTCTGCAAAAAAAAAAAAAAAATGCTTGTTAATTGCTCAATTTTACACAGGTAGTAAGAAACAGTGCTGGGAATTTAATCTAGGGATTCTGATTCCAAATTCATTATCTTTCCACTACATAGTATTAAGAAGCTGTTGCAATACAATGAGACATACCTTTTTTTAGACATGGCCAATGTGGGAATTAGTCTCACTTGACTATGTATATTTCTTACAAAGGTTTTGTTTTTCTTTTTTCTTTTTCTAATGGGGTGGAAGAGATGGGAATGAAAATAAACTTTTGCTCATTTAAAAAAAACTTTAAAGAAGCTATTGAAATAGTTTAGATATGGATTTAATGAGTTTCAATAGGGTGTTAATGACGGGACTGGAAAGGACAGAGGAAAATATACAAGGTCAGAATAATTTCTCATTATATGCAAGAGCAGACAAGTTCCCAGAGAGAGGTCCAGAAAACAACATCCAAGCTGGATAATTAACACAGACCCTTTTTCCTAACCTATTGTTCTAACCCAAAGAACATGATTCCTTTCTGGTTTTGTTTTTGTTTTTTGGCAAGACAGTTGGGGTTAAGTGACTTGCTCAGGGTCACACAGCTAGTAAGTGTCAAATGTCTGAGGCCGAATTTGAACTCAGGTCCTCCTGAATCCAGGGTCTGTCCACTGCGCCACCTAGCTGCCCCTAATATGATTCCTTTTTGATAATCTTTTGACTTTCCCAAAGGTCCTTCCTACCTACCTTCTTTGTGAAGAAGAGCTGCTATACATTTAATGGTAGCCTAGAAACTAATCACAACCTTTCCTGCTTTCTCCTACTGTATCTAGGAACAATCTGCCACAAGGAATATTTTAGAATGTGGGACCATGTGCTACATTTGGAGTAGAAGCTTCAGAGGTTAAAGATGATGAAGACAGAGAAAAGCCACCCAATTTAGCAACATAACAAGCTCTGCTCAGCTCCCTTCTACTACTACCACCACCAATGTCAGCTTCCTTTGTTGGCCAAGGTCCCATCATCAATATGCTCAATATTAACTCGAATTTAAATTTAATGTTATGAGGATAACATTAGAAACTTGATTCCCACATCATAGAATATAGCCACATTGGAGAAGCCTCAAAATATCCTAGGAGTGCTGTGACCCTGAGCAAGTTACTTAGCCTCTCTATACCCCAGTCAACTCTCTAAGACTATAAGTTGAAAATAGGTGCCAATCTTCACTGGGAGAAGGAATTCCTAATCAGACATTCCCTACACCAATAAAATAATAAGTTTGGTAAAAACAAAAAATGACTACTACAAAACTGTTCTTGGTAGTGTTCAATAGCACCACCAATGGAACCTCAACAAAACCCAGAGGGCCAGTACTCTCTTCGTTTCCCTCTGGCAGTCTCAGGAAAAAGTAACAAAGGGGAGGGTGGCACATAATAAAGAAAGCATGCAAGTTGTATCCTCTGCACCTTTCCCTTTTAGCCAGTGCCCATTTTCTAGCATATCTTCTCCAAGGTCTCTTAGGGCCTCTTGTTAAACCCCATGATTTTTTCCTCAGTTCTCATCTATCATGGGACAGTGGAAAGACTAGCACAATGAAGTTGGAATCACAAGGGTCTGTATTCAAATTCTCTCCCTGCCATTTACCATCTGTATGACTTTGGACAAGCCATTTAATCTCTCTCAGCTTCAATTTTGTCATCTGTAAATGAGAGGGTTGGACTGAATGACATGTCTATTCTAGCTCTACATTTATGGTTATTTTTTTTTCTTTTTTAATAGGAAATTTAGTGTTTTATTTTCCCCCAATTACATGTAAAACAATTTTTTAACATTCATATTTAAAACTTTGAGTTCCAAATTTTTCCCTTCCTCCCCACCATTAAGAAGACAAGCAATTCAATATAGGTTATACATGTATAATCATGCAAAACATTTTCATATTAGTCATGCTGTAAAAGAAAACAGACAAAAAAAGCTCAAGAAAAATAAAGTTTAAAAAAGTATGCTTCATGGGGGCAGCTAGGTGGCACAGTGGATAAAGCACCAACCCTGGATTCAGGAGTACCTGAGTTCAAATCCGACCTCAGACACTTGACATTTACTAGCTGTGTGACCCTGGGCGAGTCACTTAAAAAACAACAAAAAAAAAACAAAAACAAAAAATTATGCTTCAGTCTGTATTCAGACACTATCAGTTCTTTATCTGGGGATAGATAACATTTTTCATCATAAGTCCAGAGTTCTCTAGCATCATTGTATTTCTTTTCTTTTTTAGAAGTATTTTATTATTTTCCAGTTAGATATAAGGATAGGTTTCAACATTTATTTTCACAGGATTTTTAGTTCCAAATTTTTTTCTCCCACCTTCCCTTCCCTCCCTCCTCCCCAAGACAGAAAGCAGTCTGATATAGGTTTTATATGTACAATTACATTAAACATATTTCTACATTAGTCATTTTGTGAAAGAAGAATCAGAGCACAAGAGAAAAAGAAGGGAAAAAGTACAAAAGTAGAAACAGTATGGTTCAATCTGCATTCATAATTCACAGTTCTTTTTTCTGGATGTTGAGAAGATTCTCTATCATTAGTTCTTTGAAACTGTTTTGGATCGTCGTACTGCTGAGAAGAGTCAAGTCTATCCCCACTGTTCATCATACAATGTTGCTGTTACTGTGTACAATTTTCTCCTGGTTCAGCTCCTCTCAGTCAGCATCAGTTCATTTAAATCTTTCCAGGTTTCTCTGAACTCCTGCTCATCGTTTCTTACAGCACAATAGTATTCCATTGCATTAATATACCTTAACTTGTTTAGCCATTCCCCTATTGATGGGCATTCCCTCAATTTCCAATTCTTTGCTACCACAAAGAGAACTGCTATAAATATTTTTGTACATTTGGGTCCTTTTCCCTTTTCTATGGTCTCTTTGGGACACAGACCTAGCAGTGGCATCACTGGGTCAAAGGGTATGGACAGTCCCATAGCTCTTTGGGCATAGTTCCAAATTCTGGCATCATTGCATTGCTAGAATAGCTAAGTCATTCACAGCTGATCATCTTAAAATATTCCTGTTACTTTGTACACAGTACATTTCACTTTGCATCAGCTCACATAAGTCTTTCCAGGTTTTTCTGAGAGCATCCTGTTCATCATTTCTTATAGCACGATAGTATTCTATCATAACCATATATTACAATCTGTGCAGTCATTCCCTAATTGATGGGCATTCTCTAAATTTCCAGTTCTTTACCACCAGAAAAGAGGTGCTATAAATATTTTTGTACATAAAGGTCCTTTTCCTTTTTGTTTTTTATCTCTTTTTTGGATGAAGACCTAGTAGTGGTATTGCTAGATTAAAGGGTATGCATGGTTTCATAGCCCTTTAGGCATAGTTTCAAATTGCCTTACAGAATGGTTGAATCAGTTTACAACTCCACCAACAATGCGTCAATGTCTCATTTTCCCCATATACCCCTCCAATATTTGTCATTTTCCTCTTCTGTCCTGTTAGCCAATTTAATAGATATGAGGTAGTACCCCAGAATTGTTTTGATTTGCATCTCTCCAATCAATAGTGTTAGAGCCTTTTTTTCCATATGGCTAGAGATAGCTTTGATTACTTAACTGAAAACTGTTCATTTTTTATTATTTTCTCTTTGACTTTTCTGTATTTGAACTCTGCTGACCACTCTCCCCTCCTATACATTCTCTCCTCCTTGGGCTTCAATGACACTGCTCTTCTGGCTATCTGACCATTCCTAATCATTTTTTCAACACTACCACTTCCTTTATCTTCTACTTATATACTCATCAAGAGCCACAAACATCATTCTTACTAAGCATAGACTTTTGAGATTTAGCATCTCTCACATGCTACTTAATAAACACTGGTTAATAGATATTTTAAGTACCTACTATGTGCCAGGCACTGTGCTCCTTTCCACTCAAAAGGCCTTTATTACCTTTGCATGGACTACTTCAGTAACCTCCAAATTGGTCATCCTACTTCTGGTCACTTCTTCCTTGAATAATATCTTCCACAATTGTTGTTCAGTCATTTTCATTGTCTGACTCTTTATGACTCCATTTGGGGTTTTCTTAGCAGAGATACTGGAGTGGTTTGCCATTTCCTTCTCCAGCTCATTTTACAGATGAGGAAACTAAGGCAAACAGGGCTCAGTGACTTGCCTAGTGACTTGCCTCACATAGCTAGTAAGTGTCTGAGTCCAGATTTGAACTCAAGAAGTTAAGTGCTCCTAACTCCAGACCCAGCACTCTACTTCGCCACCTAGGTACCCACACTGCTGCCAAAATATTCTTCTCAAAATCCAATTTTTTAGGATTGGCAGTGTAGAAATATAGCCCATGAATAATTGATTATAGCCAACCAAATTCCAAGAAAATAATGAACAAATCAGAATGCTAATCTATGAATTTAAAATAAGGATCATACCTTTCCAAGGATCAGAATGCTTGTTTCTATAATCCAGGGCAGCCCCTTTCTAGTATCAAGGTACCTAGAAAATCAAATAATTAATCATAAGGTTAATTGGGTAAGCACCAGATTTTTAAAAAATAAATTATTTTGATAGAATTTTAGACTTAAAAGACATCTTACAAGTCAGCTTCCTATCGATGTAAGAACTCCTTCCATGGCATCTTTGCATCTATAGGCATATTCCTTGCTCATCCCTGAAATTCCTCTGAGAAGCTGTGTAATAGATTGGCTAGAGTGCTGAACTTAAAGGACCTAAACTGTAGTCCTGCCTTTTACATTTAGTAGCTGTGTGATCATAGGTAGGTCTCAACTTCCAAGCCTCAGATTCCTGACCTGTAAAATGGGGGCAATAATACAAAAATACCTACATCCCAGGGCTGTTTTTAGGTTTAAATTAAATAATTTATTTAGAGCATCTGGCATACTTTAAAGCACTATATAAATGTTTGCTATTGTTATTAAATCTGCCTTGCTGTGGCTTCTACCCATCGTTCCTAGTTTGGGGACTGCAGAACAACCCTAATTTCTTCTACATGACAACCCTTCAGGTAAACTACATGCTTCTTTAACCATATCTCATTTAGGTTAAGCATCATTACTTTCTTCAGTCATTTCGTCTCTTCAGAGTAACCTTCCCTCCCAGGAATGCCTTCTGTACATCTTATTCCAGTATCTGGAATGGGCCAGATACTGCATGCATGTGTGTGTGTGTGTGTCTCAGACAGTGAGGAATCAACTGATAATTTTTTATTGTCTAGCTCCCTTCTCTAGGCTCTGCAGCCCTCTATGCTTACATTTATAAAGTATCTAGTCAGCGGCACATTTATAAACCTTATCTTGAACTAGGTCACTATAGGGAGCATTTCTACAGGTCTTTAATCTCATTCATTACAATTGAGATACCTTCCGGTTATCCTCATTGAGTGATATAACTTACTTAAGGGAACTTGTAGTCCTCTAACCACTTATTACAAAAACAGCCTGACTGAAACAGGGAGAGCGGATATGGCCTGCTGAAAGAAAGAGGCCAGGCGCAGACACACAATGTTCTTTCATCCGCTGATCTGATTTCAATTACATTTTTTGCTCTTAGGAAAAAAGACGAAAGTCTGGAACTCTATTTCAGTCTCGTGCTGGGTGAATGCCCTCAGTCTAATGCCCACTCTGCTGTAGAAGAGTTCTTACAAATATAATGCCTTAGGCTGTTATCAAAAGATAAACTTGGGCTGACCTTGGGAATCCAACAGATAGACTCACAGCTCAACCAAATGCCCCGTGACTCCTCTCCTTACCAAAGCTGCCAAGAGTTAACAGAATTGACAAAGTAGGGCTATCACCTGCAGCCTAATCCCAAACTAAATGACAGACTAACATCTGCTTTTAATTTTTTTGTGTGTGAGGCAATTGGGGTTAAGTGACTTGCCCAGGGTCACACAGCTAGTAAGTGTCAAGTGTCTGAGGCTGGATTTGAACTCAGGTCCTCCTGACTCCAGAGTTGGTGCTCTATCCACTGCGCCACCTAGCTGCCCCTAACATTTGCTTTTAAGAAAAAAAACTGTAATTTTGCTTCTCATTTACTGCTGCTTCCTCTAGCTCATGATGGGGTTCTTTTTAATCCACCAATCAGTGAAAGATTAATTTACTCATTCAACTCTTGAGTTTTAGGTACCCAAAAAAGTATATGATGATGTACTAGGTGCCATTATTACAACTCTTCCAGTCCCCTTAAAATGATTGATTTAGGGGGAAGCTAGATGGCACAGTGGATAAAGCACTGGCCCTGGATTCAGGAGGACCTGAGTTCAAATCCGGCCTCAGACCCTTGACACTTACTGTGTGACCCTTGACACTTACTGTGTGACCCTGGGCAAGTCACTTAACCCTCACTGCCCCACCAAAAAATAAAAATTAAAGAAATAAGAAAATAAAAAATAAATAAATGATTGATTTGTTCCAGGGTATGAATAGGCCCCTGACAATCAACAAGTAACATTCCCTTTTCAGAAACCTCAGAAAGAAGAGGTACACATTTGGGTTTTTTTGTTTTGTTTTGTTTTTTTAGTGAGGCAATTGGGGTTAAGTGACTTGCCCAGGGTCACACAGCTAGTAAGTGTCAAGGGTCTGAGGCCAGATTTGAACTCAGGTCCTCCTGAATCCAGGGCTGGTTCTCTATCCACTGCGTCACCTAGCTGCCCCAGAGGTACACATTTGGATGAAAATAAACTTAAGGTTAAATCCCAAGCCGACTGTGGTACTTTGAGATACAACTGACAAATGAGCATTTATTAATCACAAGCTATGTACAAGTATTGTCCTAGGTATTGAGGATACAAAGAATGAAATAATCCCTACCTAAATTATAATGGAACACATATATAAGTATATATATATATATATATATACAAATTATATAAATGTGTGTATATATGTGTACACATATAAGTATATATACATAAACAATAAATAAAAGGTAGTTTGGGGAAGAGCACACCAAGAGTTGGGAAGATCAGAAATACTTTAGGTAGAAGGTGGCATCCTTTTATAGCTAGAAGAAATTCAAGAGAAGGATTCTAAGAGATGGAAGTGAGGAGGCATTCTAGACAATGCCAAGTCACAGAAACAGGAGGTTCTATCTCTCTATCACTCTATCATGGGTGATAGAGAAAAGGCCAATTTGGCTGGATCACAGGGTGCAGGAAGGGCCATGATGTAAAAGGAACCTGGAAAGATGGTTTGGGGCCAGCTTATGAAGGGTTTTGAAAGCTAAACTGAGGAATTTCTATTTTATCATGGATGTAATAGGGAGCCACAAGAGTTGATTGAGTAGGAAGATGACAGATCTGTGCTTAAGAAAAATCACTTTGGGGGCAGCTGGTGGCACAGTGGATAGAGCGCTGGCCCTGGATGCAGGAGGACCTGAGTTCAAATCCCACCTCAGACATTTGACACTTACTAACTGTGTGACCCTGAGCAAGTCACTTAACCCCAATTACATCACCAAAAAAAAAAAAAGAGAGAGAGAAAGAGAAGAAAAATCACTTTGGCATCATGAGGATTAGATTAGGATGGTGAGAGAGTTGAAGCAGAGATAATTAGGAGGTTGTTTCTATTATCTAAGAAAGAGGCAATAAAGGCTTAAAGAAGGTAACTATGTGATTTGAAAGAAGGGGTGGGATCATAAGTGATTCTGTGGAAAGTAAAATGACAAGACTGGTAGTTTATTGGACATGTGGGGCTAAGAAAGAGGAGATAAGGATAATATTTAAAGTTCTGAATCTGGAAAAAATTTTAAATTAAATTTTTTTTTTAATTTTTAAAAATTAAAAAATAGAGGCTCTGAATCTGGGAGCCTGGAAGGATGATAATGCCTACAACAGCAACAGGCAAGTTTGGAAGAGAAGAGGGTTTGGAGGAGAAAGGTACTGGGTTCAGTTTTAGAGATGTCCAGTTTGAAATGTCCTTGGGACATCCAATTCAAAATGTCCAAAATGAATGTGGTGGTATAGTGCTTAAGGGAAAAGAGGGGATACAGGCAGAACCTACCACCTCAGTGGTGCTGTGACCTTTAATAACTGCTGAGTTGATAGTAATATGTAGAGAGAGATGCAAGAAGGACCAAGAACTACAGATGAATTTTCTCATATGTTGAGTAATTTAAAAGACAGTTAATATTTTTACTCTCCCCTAAACACCCCTCAAGCCTCCCCACACCTCCCTCTTCCCCCAGACTTGCATATCTGAGTACCTTGAATCTACTGAGAAATAGAAACCATTCTCTTGCATCCCCTCTTATCCCCTTCACTATATCTCACAATTCTTTTATATTATCCCACATTTCACCTCCTTTACACCAGTCTTTGCTGAAGAGGTAGCCCCTCTCCTCACCAAGGCTAACACCTTTATGTATACCCTTGATCCTATTTTTTCCCATCTTCACTAGAAAATTGTCCTCACAATCATCCCCCATCTCTGTACCTGATTTTCTACCTCTCCATAATCTACTGACCCCTTTGCTGCTGCCTACAAACATTCTTTAAAAAGAAATTTAAGAGCAGCTAGGTGGCACAGAGCACCAGCCCTGGAGTCAGGAGGACCTGAGTTCAAATCCTGCCTCATACACTTACTAACAGTGTAACCTTGGGAAAGTCACTTAATCCTGACTCTTAAAAAAAAAAAAAAGAAAAAGAAATTTTAAAGTACTCTCACAAGACTCTGACATACCCTTAAGTTATCATCTTATGTCTCTCTTCTCTTTTACAACCAAACTCGGGGGACAGGGAGGGGAGCTTTTTACATTTGTTGGATCCATTTCCTTCACTCTTACTCACTTTTCAACTTCTCATAATGTGACTTCTGACCTTTTCATCCAACTGGTACTGCTCTCTCCAAAGTAACCAGTGATCTCTTAATTGCCAAATCCAATAAGCTTTTCTCAGCCCTCCTTTTTCTTAACCTTTCCGTATGTAGCATTTGACACTGTTACACTTCCTCCTTCTGGATACTTCCTCCATTCTGGGTTTTCAGGATCAGATTTACTCCAGACTTTCCTCTTACCTGCCTGACCTCTCCCACCCCACGTTCTTTGCTAGAACATTTGCCATATCCGGATCCCTAAATGTAGATGGACACCACTCTTCTGTCCCTCTATATACTCTCTTGGTGACCTAATGACCTTACATGGTTTCAATTATTATCTGCATGTCCGTAATTCTGAGATCTGTGTATCCAATTCTAGTCTTCCCCTTGAATTCCAGTTTAGCACCTAGTGATGTTTCTCTCTAGATGTGCCTATAGGTATCTCATACTTTACGTATCTAAAACAGAACTCATTAACTTTTCCTAAAATATCTACACTTTCTCCAAGTTTCCCCATTCCTGTTAAGGGTACCATCATTCTTCCAGGCATCTGGGTTCACCACCTCCGGGACATCCTCAACTCCTCATTCTCCCTCACCTCCCATATTTAGTCAATTGTGAAGTCTTCAATTTTTACCTCCACAACATCCTCTCAAATCTCCAACTTTCCATTTATATGACCTCCATTCTGGGCTCTCCCCTTTCTCTTAGACAATCATAATAGTCTCCTAATTGGTCTCCCTGCTTCCTGTTTCTCCCCTTTTTCAATCCATTCTTAACATAAATGCCAAATTGATATTCCTAAGACACAGATTTAACCATGTCATTTGTTTAGCTATTAGCTATAGAAAAATCTACTTTGTGTAGCTAGTTGTTAGATACACAAAAATCTGTAGAGGTGACCTATTTCTTTTACAAAATCCTCAGCCTGGTATTTAAGGCTCCAATTTACCTTTCCATTCTTGTTTTATGTTACTTCCCTTCATACATTCTATTTTCGTTAAATTGGCCTATTAACTATTCCCCACATATGACATTCCATCTGCTACCTCCATGAGCAGTCCCCCAGGTCTCTTCCACCTTTAGGACTATCTCGCTTCCTTCACCTCCTCTCTCTAGTGGCTGTTCCAACAGGATCATTTCCTAACATTTTCTTCATCTACCCAACAGTTAGTTCACACTCCCTCTTTAAATTTATTTGAATATTGTATTTACTTATATGTATACACATTGTCTTCCTAACTAGTAGAATACAAGTGACTCCTTCCTTTTTGTTTTTGAAAGCCAGCAGCTTTCAGAGTGTCTTGCTCGGAGTGTTGTTGAGTCATTTTTTTCAGTCTTATCTGACCCTCCCTGACCCTACTTGGGCTTTTCTTGGCAGGGATACTTGAGTGGTTCACCATTTCCTTTTCCAGCTCATTTTATAGATGAAGAAACTGAAGCAAACAGGGTTAAGTGACTTGCCCAGGATCACACCGCTAGTAAGTGTCTGAGGCCAAATTAGAATGCAGAAATATGAGACTTCCTGATTCCAGGTCTAGCATTCTACCCACTGGACCATCTATGTGCTTAATAAATGCTTTTTGGTTAATTGATTGGTACTCAGTTATATGACTGGGATTACGTTTTCAATCACTAATAATTGTTTAATTGAATCTTTTTATCCCTCAGAGTGCCCAACATAGCTGTGTACAAGGTAAGAATTGAAATATTTATTGAAAGAATAAATAAACAAATGGATATAGTCAGCTTATTCTCATGTCAGCATAAAACTAGCACTGCTTCTAGATAATGTTCATAAAAGGCAGTAAATGCAGTTTGGAATTATACTGTAAAAAGTATGCAAAATGTCATAAAATCTCATTCACCCAAAATAATGGGGGAGGAGAGGAAAAGAGATGGAAGGAAGTTAAAGTCAGCCAGAGTGAAAAGTTTGGATTGTAGAATATCTTAAAAGAAATAAAGCTTTGTTATTTTCTAGTAAAGCACATACTAGACACGAAGACATAAATTACTATTCAAACAAGTTTTCATTAATAAAAATACAAATAAGAAAATCCTTTATCAACTCATAGATTTTGATAGGATCAAATAGGAAATAGAAGACACATTAGGGGTTATTTTATAGATGGGGAAACGGAAGCTCACAGAATTTAGTGACTTGCTTAGCTTCATATAGGAAAACAGTTGAAGAAACTCATTGAAGAAACACTATAGGACTGAAGTGTTGCATGAGCTACCAAGTTTTGCTTTGTTAATCACCCTCCTTTCAGTGATGCTCTTTTCTCTCTCCATTTCTCGCTGCTTGCTGCTTTTTCTTGGTTCTACATCTGTCTGTCTGAGTGCTCCTCCTGAGTCTCCTTTGCTTGATCTTCATCTAGGTCTTGAACACTGGCTGTGGGAGTCCCCCAAAGATTCATCCTGAGCCCTCTTCTCTTAGACACTGTTTTATTGAGTGATCTCATTAGCTCCCATGAATTCAATCATCTCTTTTCATGTAATTCTCAGACCTACTCATCCAGTCCTAACCTCTCTTGTGGACTCCAGTTTTGCATCTCCTTGGTCCTTTTGAACTGAATATCATCAACTCAGCATGTCCAAAAGGGAATTTATCTTTTCTCCTCAAACTTCTCCTACTTCAGACTTCCTTGTTACTGTGAAAGGCACCGCCATCATCCCAGTCAATCACACACATGCTCACAATCCAAGTGTCATCGTAGACTTCTCACTCTCATCACCTCTCCCTCAGATCTAATCTTTTGCCGCGTCCTTCTGATCCCATTTTCAGAGCATCTTTCATGCACCCTCCTTTGTTTCCTCTGACACTACCACCATCCCAGTGCAGACCCTCATCACTTCCTCTCCCAGACTATTACAATAGCCTTCTGTCTCAAGTCTCTCTCCACTTGTCTATATCTCACACAGCCACCAAAGGGATCTTCCTAAAGTAGAAATCTGACCAATTTCACTCCCCCCATTCAATAAATTCCAACATAACCCCTAGGATCAAACTCTCTGACTTTTAAAGCCCCTCATAACCTAGACCCTTACAACCTGTCCAGTCTTCTAACACTTTGTTCCCCTCCATGTGCTCTATGATGCAGCGACTCTGGCCTCATTTCCTGTTCTCAAACAGGGCATCGTACCTCCTGATTCAGTGCATTCTCACCAGCTATTCAGCATACTTAGAATGTTCTCCTTCCTCACCTTCACCTCCTGCCTTCCTTCAAGATGCAACTCAATGTCCCCCATTCTGCATTAAGCCTTTTCCAATCCCTCTTAATGTGTATGCCTTACCTCTGAGATTACCTACCATCTATCTATCTTATATAAATATATATGTACATTATATATAAATACAATGTACATACAATATATAAATACACAATACAATACACACAATACATGTATATGTAAATATACACATACAGTAGACATATATAAATGGATATACTACATATGTAATATATAAATTGTATATATATATATATATATTTTGTATGTACATTGTTATTTGCAAATTGTCTCCCCACTAGAATGTGAGCTCCTTGAGGGCAGGACCTGGGTTGTTTGGTTGTTTGGGGTTTTTTGGGAGGGAGCAATGGGGGTTAAATGACTTGTCCAGGGTCACACAGCTAGTAAGTGTCAAGTTCTGAGGCTGGATTTGAACTCAGATACTCCTGAATTCAGGGCTGGGTGCTTTATCCACTGTGCCACCTAGCTGCCCCAGTTTGGGTTTTTTTTTTCTTTTTTCTGTATCCCCAGTGCTTAGCACAATGCCTAGCATGAGGTAAATGATAAACAAATGCTTGTTGACTGACTGGCTGACTTTTGAAAAAAACAAAGGAAACGAGAAGATGTATGAGAAAATCACTGTGATCTCAAAAACCAAAAACCCCAACAACCCAAGTTTCAGTGAAATTTTTAAAGGGTCATTCTTCTAGAGAACCTCATTAAAGGGCTAAGTACTTGCCACCTCTTCCTATCTTTGCCACTTTAAAATTAGCTTCTGCTTCTTCAAGCTCCATAAGAATCTCACTGTAGCAGATCTGATTGTTTTACCTTGGGGCTTGCTCTTTCCCATATGCCCTTTAGCTCCTGAATTTTTTTAGCCACACTCCAAAAAAGGCTCCCATTCAAACACCACCCACAGAAGATGCTCAGTTTGGGGCATTCTTTAGGAAAACTGTATTGCATCCTTCCCTTCCAGGGCTGGTTTCTCTTGCCACAGGAGCTGTCCAACTAGGAAAAAAAACAGGAGAGGAGAGACACAGTACTGCTTGATACATTAGGCGCCAGGAGTGGTAGAGGCTTAGGCTAGAAGGTAGTTTTTAGGGAAGAAGCAAGATGCTGTGGAAAAAGCACTGGAGTTGGGGTCAAACTGACCCCATACACACACATACTCTTCAATCAAGTGACACAGGCCTCCTTGCATTTCCAATTCTCTGCTCTGATCATTTTCCCTGGATGTCCCTCCCCCATGCCTGAAATGTTCTTCTTGGCTTGCCTGGCTTCCTTCAAGCCCCAACTAAAATCTCACCTTCTCTCGTCAGCCTTTCCCAACCCCTCTTAATTCTCATGACTTCTCTCTGTTAATGATTTCCTATTTATCTTGCTATATAGCTTGTTTGTACATACTTGTTTGATTCATGAATGCCCTCATCTTGTGGGATTCTTGCCAATGTCCTCTCATCTTCTACAGGGAAGCCATCCAACATCTTAGAGGCTTTCTTTCATCTTGTGATATTGTAATGCCTAACAAGTGAGTATGCAAGCTGTGTGTCGTTCATCATTCTTATAACATAAGCCATCTTTTCTGATCATCAAGATGTCTTATGATGCCCTTTATGCTATATCTTCACTTTTCTTGGTTGGTTGCCTACTCGCATCCACTTTGTGCCTCTTAATTGCCCTTTGGATGACCCTCAATTTAAATTCTTTGGAGACTTTGTCATTCCATGATCCGCAGCCAGCCAACATCACTGGAAGGAAATTATTTAAAAGATAGACCTTTGTTTGTTTTTTCTTTTTAAAAAAAATTTTTTATAGGCCTTTGTTTCCAGGAGATCATCCTTTTAAGTTTGGCTAAAGTCCCATTTATTCCATGATGTTGCCCATATTCTAGCCCACACAAGTAAAGACATTTCTCTTCTCTAAACTCTTCCAGCAGAATTCAAAGTTTGTACTGTATAATCTCATCTTGATCCCATACTATACAATTCACAAATCATTATACTATGTCTTCTTGACTTGTAAGCCACTCTCTATTTTACCCAGTCCCAACCAAACACTTTAACATAGAGGGAGGCTCACAATTGGTAGTCGGTGGGCTTCTCTGAATCCAACCTAACTCTAGGCACACTCATACAGACAGACAATAATTGTTGGCTGTAGCAATATCTCCACATGAAAGGATGAGTGTATGCAATGTACAAGCTTATAACACATAATTGTAACTAATTGAAAGACTAGCAGAGAAGGAAGGGAAGGAGTGGCATTGGATTCAGACTCTGAAAGATAGATGAGAGCCAAAAACCATCAGAAAACAAGTGAAGTGGGACTGGTTAATTTTTCTTTTTAGCATGCACATTATTGAGCTCATTAGCTCTCCTCCCCCACTTCAGCTTTTTTTTTCCCTTCCAAAGGAAGGAGTGACTGGCTGGTTTCATTATAGCGGAGAACATTATGTGCCTGAATGCTTCTCATTTTGAGTTTTTACCAGCATTTTCAATGGCAAAGAAAGTCTATGCATTGTTTAATAGGGAAAGGTTTTTTCCCCTTCAAATTGGCACCAAATCCATTCTTTAGATGTCTCCTAATTCTGGGTTTATTTTCAACAAAGATTGAAACAGTTGCTCCATAAAATGAAAATAGTACATATTCAAGGATTGTTGCCTGAAAAAATGAATCATGAAATAATAATGATACAGCTATATTTTTATTTCTGCCAAAAAAAAGTATTCCTGAAAACCTGTCAAAAAATTATATCCATGAATTAAACAAATTTTAGAATTCACCTGATTGGAGGGGTTAGAAGAGGACTCACTAAATAAACCCCACTGGGAATCCTTTTATAAAAAGCAAAGCTTTTTCAAATGGGAATTCTCAGCCTTTGTTTTATAAGTTCAGATATTTGTGGATGTTACTTTTTTAGAATTGGAACACATTCAATAACAAAAATGTAAATACCTGCAAAAAATGTTTTCCCTTCCTGTAGGACCACATTATGAAGCCAATTGATCTGCCCTTCTAAGCCAACAGTTCCACTGAGGTCATCAAGCAGAGAGATCTAATATGATTATTTTTAAAGGAAGCTATGGTAGGAGAAAAGAGAATGCATTATCCAACTCAGAATTAGGATGGAATGTAGCTAGACAGCCTAAATCTAATCTTTCTCCTTTTCTAGCCATATCTCTCCAAGGGTTATATTGAGCTCCTGTCATTCAAGCTCATTCATCAGCAGCCAGCATACAGTTAATGTATACTAATAAAAACCCAGAGGCAGAGCTAAAAAAAAAAAATTCTACTCTTTTCTATTTCCAAAACCTCCCCCAAACAAAAACAATCTCTTGTCTTGTATCTCTTCCCTTACAAGATTTACTCTGACTGAAAAAAAAAAACCCAAACCATTCATGGGGGGCTCTGAATGTCATCATAGGTGGAAGACAATGCATGATCCCTTGACCTACTCCTGTGGGGAGCAGCAGAAAAGCAAAAGGCATACCTGGCAGGACTGAAGTAGTGCCCCATAAGTCTTGGCCTTTTTGTTGTTATTGTTGTTTGTCCTTCATTCTTTTTTGGGGGGCGGGGCTTTGACTTGCACAAGGTCACATAGCTAGTAAGTGTCAAGTGTCTGAGGTCAAATTTGAACTCAGGTCCTCCTGTATCCAGGACCAATGCTTTAACCACTGCGCCACCTAGCTGCCACCATTTGTCCTTTATTCTTGAAGAGGACCACAACAAATGTCATGACCTGCATTGAATTTGTTTTAAGTGAGGGAGGGCTGTGCAAAGTCACCAGCCTCAGAGGCATCAACATATGTTATTAGGACGACTGGAGATGGCCCTGATGTTTAAGACAGCTGGGGTTAAGTGACTTGCCCAAAATCACACAGCTAGTAAGTGTCTGAAGTGAGATTTTAACTCAGGTCCTCCCAACTTCAGAGTCAGTGCTCTATCCACTGTGCCACCTAGCTGCCCCCTCTTACAGCTTTTGTTGAAGGTGTTCAGTCTTTTTTCAGTTGTGCCTGACTCTTCATGACCCCATTTAGGGCTTTTTTGGCAAAGATACTGGAGTGGTTTGCCATTTCCTTCTCCAGTTCATTGTACAGATAAGGAAACTGAGGCAAACAGGGTAAAGTGACTTACCCAGTGTCACATAGTATCTGAGACCAGATTTGGTGAGGCAATTGGGGTTAAGTGACTTGTCCAGGATCACACGGTTAGTAAGTGTCAAGTGTCTGAGTTCGGATTTGAACTCCGGTCCTCCTGACTCCAGGGTTGGTGCTCTATCCACTGTGCCACCTTGCTGCCCCCGTGCCACCTAGCTGTCCCCTAAGACTGAGACCAGATTTGAACTAAAAAAGATGAGTCTTTCAGGCCCAGCACTCTATCCACTGGACCACCTAGCAATGTAGGGCCAAATCGGCTCAGTACTTTAAGGGAAAGAGAAAATATAATCTGCTTGGATTGATTAATTTCTTCACTGGATATTATTCACATAACCAACATGTAGTTTGGGATGTCTTTAAAAGATCTATAGAGCTAGATGTGAATCACCGGAATTTTTCTGAGCTATTTAACAGTTAAGATTTTTAAAAGCATGAATAAAAGCAATTTTTAAAAACTGCCTTCTTGGCATTAATATACATGGGTCTACTCCCTTTTTGTTAATGAAGAAAAAATAGGGCTTTGCTATTCTTTTTTTCATACCCTTATTCAAACATAAGAATCAGTTTATACACTTTTGTCAAAGGCTACACATTTAGTTATGATGGAGAGACAAAGAGGCCTGACCCCAACAGCTTAGGAGACCTGTAATGCTATAATGCATCATATACAAATAAAATCATGAGTCAGGGTCCTTATCTCAAGGTTACTTGGATAATCAGTGGCAGAGCCAACAAAGCTTCATGTGTGGTGGAAAGAATACTGGACAAGTAACCCAGCCCTTGTATAGCCTCCTATAACACCATTAAACAGAAGCATAGAATTTTACAGCCAGAAGAGACCTTACAGGTTACAAATCACTCAAGGGCAATTGAATTTCCATTCCTGGACTTCAGTTTCACCCTCAGTAAGAGATTGGTCTGAAAATAGGCTTTCACCTTGTTTGTGTTGGATGTGATGAAGCCTATGGATCCCTTTTCGGGATAATGTTTTTTAAATGAATAAAATAAGTAGGATCATGAAAGAAACCAATTTTATTGACATACATTTATCAAAATATTTTTTAACAAACCAAGTTTATAGACCTCAGGTTAAAAAACTCCAGCACCAAGTAATCTATGAGGTCCCTTCTAGTTCTTAATTCTATGATCTAATCCAGCCTCATTCCTTCATTTTGTGAATAAGGAAATTAAGCTCTAGAGAAGGGAAGTGATGCCCAATGTTTTTGGTTTTTTTTGTTTTTGCAGGGCTATGGGGGTTAAGTGACTTGCCCAGGGTCACACAGCTAGTAAGTGTCAAGTGTCTGAGGTCGGATTTGAACTCAGGTACTCCTGAATATAGGGCCGGTGCTTTATCCACTGAGCCACCTAGCTGCCCCCACATAGCTAGTTAATGACTGAGCAAAAGCCAGAATAGGGCAACTTGATTGTAAATCTAACCATCATTTCATTCAATCATACTGCCTCTATCTTATCTGATAAGTTAATTCATCTACCCTATCTTGTCAAGAGATCCAAAAGAAACACGTCACAGGAAAAAAAAAAAAGACATGCCCCATATGGCTTCAACAGAAATGGGGGGGTTGGATTTAGAGACAGACATTGTGGATTTTAATCCCAGCTCAGCTATTCCTGTGACGTCTGCCCCCTACCTCCTCTTTCTATATCTCAGTTGTCTCAACTGTAAAATGAGACTGTTGGACTAGATGGCTTTTAAGGGCCGTTTCAGAACCTACAGCAGATGATGCTAGAATGGTAGTGTTCCACAACACCACTGGCTGGGAAATTGATTGGATATTAACTGCAGCAGACCTTTCATTACAATACAACACATCATTAGGTGGATTTATTATAAAACCAGGCAAAATCATGTCTCCTTGCCCTAAATATAACTACAATTAACAAACAACTATGACAAAAGCTTGACCTTACTTTGCCTGCATTATATACTTTCCTGCCTCCTCAAGCTATCTTTCCTCCCTAGGATACTTTTGCCTCCCTCTACATCTATTTTTTTTTTTTTAGTGAGGCAATTGGGGTTAAGTGACTTGCCCAGGGTCACACAGCTAGCAAGTTTTAAGTGTCTGAGGCCGGATTTGAACTCAGGTACTCCTGACTCCAGGGCCGGTGCTCTTTCCACTGCACCACCTAGCTGCCCCCTCTACATGTATTTTTAACCCTACCAATTCCTTCAAGTACCTACTTAGGTCCTACCTTCTATGTAAAACCTTCCCCTCCCCCACTCCCAATACTCTGCTACATCCTAGCTCTTACTTGCCCTGAATTTCTATAGCATTCATAATCTACTTTCCTTTAATTAAATTGTTTGCTAGCAGGTACATCTATGTAAATCTTAAGCGTCTTAACTAACTCCCAAGCTCCTACAAAGTAAGGAACAGGTCCTTCTGCTTCTCTTTTAATGTCACCCAAAGCTGTGGGGATGCTCAATAAATACCTGTAGGTTTGTTTTAACAGGGAGAACCTACCTTGAAGGCCTCACTCCTGCCCTTTATCCACATCTTTACAAAGGAGTTTCATGGATCCTTCTCAGAAAACTTCAAAGGATCTAAGTGATCCAGTGGAATCAAGTAATATTTGGAGGGGGGTGGGGCATCCAGCCAAATAGGCTTCCTTCCCCTAACAGGAATAACACGAATATGAGCATTCACCGGAATCACACAAGCCAGAGAGGTGAAGTAATGGTTACCAAAGACACCAGCCCAAATAGAATCCACCTTCCACAGCACAACAGAAGAGGGCCCCTGTTTAAGTGCTAGGGGAGTTTATCAGTAAAACTGAACCCCGAATGAATCCTCCTGGACTCTTCACGAAGGGAAAGGGAATGACAGCAAAGTGATAGTCTTCTCCATCTCCCTTCCCCAATCCCCAAGATCAAACCTAGAGAGTCCTTGGAAACGTTCTTGTAGTAACTAAGCAAAAGAGTGAAGGAGAAGGGATGATCTATGCCACCAGGAAGGGCTGTCCTTTTCAGATTATTCTGAAACAAAGCAGAGAACTGGGGGCGGGGGGGGGGGGGGTGGACACCAGACTACATTCCATGTACCAGACAGCTGAAGATGAATAACTAAAGAAAGGGAGGAGGGTGCATACTAAAGAGGGTGGCTGAGTCTGAACGGAGCCCTGGAACCTGACCTGGCAGCTGTCATCAGAATCCTAAAAAGCTTTCTCCCTCCAAGGGCAGCGGCTTCCTCTGGGGCAAGCGGAGAAGATTGCAGGGTTTGACTAATCTCACAGCCCCGACTAAAAGACTCTCCATATTTCCCTGGGGAAAGCTAAGGAGAGCCTAGGCAAGAGAGAATCTTGCAAGCAGCTTCTCATTATTCAGTTGTCTCCTACTCTTCGTGACCTTATTTGGGGTTTTCTTAGCAAAGATACTGAAAGGGGTTGCCGTTTTCTTTCTCCAGATGAGGAACTGAGGTTAAGCGATTTGCCCAAGGTCACACAGCTAGTGTCTGAGGCTGGATTTGAACTCAGGCCTTCCTGACTCCAGGCCGGGCCACTGGGCTGCCCAGCTATCATGGATCATTTCCTCCTGTATATCAACCCTAGGTTTTTCTCCTTCCCACTCCCCTTTAAGTTCAGGATCATCCCCATCCCATTATATTCCAGCAGGCCCTGGATAGTCTCATAAACAAATTCCAGTGGCTGGGTTCAGTAGGCTTCAAGGCAAACTCAGATCCCTGGGTAGGGGCTCCTGATCACCAGAAGCTCACTCCCTCTGGCGGGTAAAGAGAAGAGAGATGAGAAGCTCATGCTGACTTCCTCCACTATAATCCTTCTCCCCTGCTTCCCAGGTGGGTAAATGCAATCAACCCAGAGGGAGGAAAAAAAAAAAAAAAAGCAAACCCACAGAGGCTTGACCTGGGCTTAGTATGGGGAAAATCTTGTTGACACTAGTGGCCTCCTTCCTGGCGACAGTAATCCCAGAGGTTCAGAGGAGACCAAGTGTAGGAGGAAGTTCTGAAGAGGCCCCAGTGGGCAGAGGAAAAGATCCAGAGGGAAAAGGTAAAATGGTCCTCAAATAGGACCCTTCCCCACATTGAGATTAATTTTTTAATCTTGGTCTGAAAGAAACCTTTGTCTGCTTGAGTTTTACAGAGGGTTAGCTAGTAAGACATTCCTAAGGGAAGGAGAAGAGAGGGGCTCAGCTCAGCTCCTTTAACTTCAAGGTCAGCCCCACCTACCCCTACCCTGCCCCCCCCCACCCCCCCACACATCCTCAGTGCTTTCTTTTGTTACTGTCTTAGAGACAGCTTCTTTTCTTTCTCTTTCTTTCCTTCCTTCCTTCCTTCCTTCTTTCCTTTTTTTTTCAGGGCAATGAGGGTTAAGTGACTTGCCCAGGGTCACATAGCTAGTAAGTGTCAAGTGTCTGAGACCACATTTGAACTCAGGTCCTCCTGAATCTAGGGCTGGTGCTTTAACCACTGTGCCACCTAGTTGCCCCCGAGACAGTTTCTTTAAAACAAACAGTTGTCTCCCAGGCTGCAAACTCATAGGCGAACCCTATGACAAAATTCCCCTACAGACTTTAGTTTCTGGCTATTTTCCCCTTGCTTAGGGTAGTCTAGTTTAAACTTTCTATGCAGGCAGTGCCTTTAAGTTCCTGGGGGTCCATTCCCTCAATAGGATAGATGAAGACTCAGAGGCCCTAAGAGGTAAAGAGACTTGCTTAAGGTCAAACATGGTAGGAAGTAGCAGTTACGATTTGAATCCAAGTCTCCTGACTTCAAATCTGATGACTGTGATAGTCTAGGATGCCACTGAGAAGCTTCTCTACTGGTGTCAGCTGGATTTCACTTAACTCTGGCTCTGCTCATCAAAATTCTAGAAGAAATAAGCCTAAATAAAATAAGGCACAACACTGTGTTGAACACTGCACAAAATGTAGGCCATATCTATGTCTATATCTCCTTAAGATAAATATTATTTGTCTTCAGAAATAGTCCCGGGGCAGCTAGGTGGCGCAGTGGATAGTGCACCAGCCCTGGATTCAGGAAGACTTGAGTTCAAATCCAGCCTCAGACACTTAACAATTACTAGCCCTGTGACCCTGGGCAAGTCACTTAACCCCAATTGCCTCACCAAAAAAAAAAAAGAGAGAGAGAAAAAGAAATAGTCCCATTTTGCTTATAGGAAAATAGTAGCTTTTTAGGAAGTCTTGAGTTCAAATCCTTCAGCTGGTACTATCAGTCTGCCCCTAGACAAGTCATTTAACTTCTTTAGCCTCAGTTTGCTCATTGGTAAAATGAAGATAATAATGGCACCTACCTAACAGGGCTATTGTGAGGATCAAATGAAATAATTTTTATATATATGTATATGTATATAAAATATGTATGTATATGTATGTGTGCATAAATATATGTATATATAATTTTGTGGATCTTAAAGCAATATGGAAAGTTAGTTATTATTAGCCATTACTACATACAGCTGAACTTATATTGCTACATCCAAGTAGAAACATTACTTGTTATTCCTGTTTTAGTAATGGAACTAGGAAAAAGGTATAAAAGGTGACTGAAACCCCTGCTCCACACCATATCAGTGACAAAACCTAAGTGAAATTGTCCAACCCTTGTTTCCCCTCAGACCACTAAGACAACCTTAGTTATTATCCTATTTTCCTAATCATAGGAGCATAGATTTGGAGCTGATAGGGTTCTTAAGGCCATCTAAATCAAGCTCCTCATTTTACGGATAAGGAAACTGAGACCCACAGAGGTTAAATTGCCTTGGCCAGAGTGATCCAAGTAAGGTCAGAGATAGGATTTGAACCCAGGTCCTCTGACTCCCAAATCAGTGTTTTCACTGCTTTCAGTACTACCAACTCTTGAAATAATCAGAATATCTCCCCCATACTGTAGCTTTTCATTCTACAGATATCAGGCTTAATACACAAGTAACTCTGGGAAAAGGAACAGTGATTTTCATTTATGCTCAGGTGTAAATGTATCTTCTGGATAGGAAGGTTTTGATAGAAGGAAAATGAAAGGGCATAATAGTAATTAGAGCTGAAAGGAACTTTGAGGAGCATCTAATCCAACCTTCTCATTTTACAGGTGAGGGAATTTAGGCCCAAAGGGGTTCAGTGATATAGCCAAGGTCATCCTGATGATGAGGAGATTCTTGACACCAAATCCAGTGCTCTTTATACTATACTATGAAAATGTTGTTGGTGAGTCATTTTAGTCATTCTCTGTGACCCCATTTGGGGTTTTCTTGGCAAAGATACTGGGGTAATTTGCTCTTTCCTTCTCCAGCTCATTTTATAGATGAGGAACTGAGGCAAACAGGGTTAAGTGACTTGCCCAGGGTCACACAACTAGTAAGTGTCTGAGGCTGGATTTGAATTTATGTACTCCTGACTCTAGGCACTGGTGCTTTATCCACCTCACCACCTAACTGCTCTATGAAAATACCAAGGGTTTAAAAATTGGGGGAGAGGTGCCAATTTCTTTCTTTCTTTCTTTCTTTCTTTCTTTCTTTCTTTCTTTCTTTCTTTCTTTCTTTCTTTGCAGGGCAATGAGGGTTAAGTGACTTGCCCAGGGTCACACAGCTAGTAAGCGAGGTGCCAATTTCAACATGAAAAATAGTACAGAAAAAAAAATGAGTTTGAAAGGCTAGACCTTGGAGATTTTTATGAGTTTCATTGACCCAATCTGTTTCTGGCTGAAATCTGTGAAGGCTTGTAGAGACAAAAAAACATTTTTAACAGTATTTTTGTTTGTTTGCCTATTTGGAAACATGTTTATTAGAACATTTCTTTCCTGACCCAGGAGGTACTCAATGCCATCAACAACCCTCTAAATAATACTCTAATCCCTGACTCTAGTTAGGATAACTAGAGGAGAACATAAAGATTGCTGGATGCCTCATCGTAGCTTCTCTGGTCTAGGGAGAGCACTCTGGGAAAGCCTTGCCCAGTTCCCTAACCCCACAGCTCAGTAAGTTCAGGATTCGTTTTGATTAGTGCCCTAGATCTGTGGCACAGTTGGGGAGGTTTCTCCCTGTTTCCTTTTCTCTGCTGGACCCAAGAAAGCATCTGTAAAACCAAGGGCTTTGTCAAGTTTTCTGAAGGAGATCCCTGAGTACCTTCACGTGGAAGGACTCCTTGAAGGCTGTCCTGCTAATCCCAATCACAGATTCAGTTACACAAACCTAAAGAGTTTACTGCATGAAGTGCAGCAAGCTCCAACCTCACAAAAGTGGCACAATTGAAAAAAAGGCAAGAACCTTTCTGTACCTGGGTTTCTTAACCTTTTTTCTGTGTCATGGCCCTCTTTGGCAGTCTGATAAAGCCTATGGACCCTTTTTCAGAATAATGCTTGTAAAAAAAATAAGATGCAGGGCAGCTAGGTGGCGTAGTGGATAAAGCACTGGCCCTGGATTCAGGAGGACCTGAGTTCAAATCCAGCCTCAGACACTTGACACTTACTAGCTGTGGGACCCTGGGCAAGTCACTTAACCCCAGTTGCCTCACTAAAAAAAAAAATTAAAAAAAAATAAGATGTGTAGAATGACAAAGGAACCCAATCATATTGAAATTCACTTGTCAAAATATTTTTTCCAAAAGTTCACAGACCCCAGATTATGAACTCTTGCCCAGGATGTTCAGGGAAAAAAGAGGAAAAGGGACTAGGACCAGAAGCAGAATTGTTATGGTAGTGAAACGAAGCCAGTTTTCACCAAAAAAAAAAAAAAAAAAAAGGAGTGGGGCAGAATACAAAGAAAATTGCTCTGAGCTTTGAATATGTTGAGCTCAGCTGCAGATCTCAGTCACACAGTCAATCAATAAACATTTATTAACCACCAACTATGTGCCAGGTACTGTGCTAAGTACTGGGGATACAAAAAGAGGCAAAAGCCAGTCCCTGCCCTCAAGGAATTTGCAATCTAATGGAGGAGACAACAAGCAAACAACTATATACTAACAAGCTACATTCAGGATAAATTTGGAGATAATCAACAGAGGGAAGGAAGGAAGATCAAAGAAGATGCTGGCAACCGTTAAAGAGATTTAAGCCATTTTTAACTCAGAGGAGACAAGAAGAGAAAGAGCTAAAGTATCCAGTTCTAAGCTTCATTTTCTGGTTTGTTTTCATCATTTACAAAAATTAAAATGTTGAAGTTATAATATTTACTTCCCTTGGTTTCATAACTGCTATGTTTGGAGGGACAGGACTTGAATAAACCAAGTCATACTCTGTGAAGCTTTTCCCACATAGAAAAAGCAAACTGCTATTTGAAGATGCGTCTGAGTATGAAACTTGGATCTGATACAGAATCAGTTTTGAATGTAGTTCCCACAGATGTCTTCTAATGAATCTTGGTTCAGAATTGTCATTCAGAAAGCCTAAACAGGGACTAGGAGGCTGGGATTGAGGCTGCGGTGGCTAATAGAAAATAGCATTGTTAAAAGCAGTTACTGGGGCGGCTAGGTGGCACAGTGGATAGAGCACCGGCCCTGGATTCAGGAATTCCTGAGTTCAAATCTGGCCTCAGACACATGACACTTACTGGCTGTGTGACCCTGGGCAAGTCACTTAACCCCCATTGCCCTGGAAAAAAAAAAAAGGCAGTTACTTCCTGCCTATATAGGTCCCTAGGCAAACTGGGAATAGGGCACAGGGATAAAAAGTACTAAAGAGGACAGTTTAAAGACCAGTCTTAATGTAAAGAGTTTAGTCAAATTGGCATTCAGGCAATCTGTAGTGAACTCATCCCCTTCAAAGGTTGCCCTACTTCAAAGAAGTGGCTAGTTCCCATAGATACTTGGGTTAAGTGATACTCTGTAGAGTACTTAATCGAACCTGAAATGCCTGGCAATGAGTCATTAAAGAGATGGACCTGTTTATTGAAAAAACTCCTTTTGTGTTAATTATATGATACAGGGGGGATTAGGAACAACAACTGTTTTAAAAAAAAAAGATGACTTGTAATAGAGAATATCTGTATGGTGTTCACCGACAATATAATATTGGTATGTTTTATAAAGTAGCCATTTGTGTTGTTATAACCACACAGAAACTCCATGGGAATAGGATAATAAACATTATCTTAAACTTTGAATCTTTCTCTGTGCCTAGCACAGTGCTTCTCACATAGGAGGTGAATGATAAATATTTGAATCAAATTCATTAAAACAACACAATCAAGGTTGTCTTCTAGGGTTCCTGGTTGATACAGAATGTGTCTAGGAGTAAAACAGAAGTAGGTATAAAGTATGGGGAACAGTATAGTCTGGTGACAAGAACACCAGATTTAGTCAGAGGACCTGTGTTAGCATCCTGTTTGTGTCACTTACTCCCTATGTAATTTTTTTGGGGGGTTGGGGCGGGCATTGAGGGTTAAGTGACTTGCCCAGGGTCACACAGCTAGTAAGTATCAAGTGTCTGAGAACGGATTTGAACTCAGGTCCTCCTGAATCCAGGGCTGGTGCTTTATCCACTGTGCCACCTAGCTGCTCCAGTCATCTTGATTTCAAGACAAAAACCTCAGTTTCCTAACCTGTAAAATTTATCTGTAAAATTAGAGGGTTGGCCTAGATGATCTCTGAGGTCCCCACAGCTCTAAATCTATAATCCTATTTGTGTTTGTATATTCCAATAGCTCAAGCATAATTTCTGAACAATGTTCTGTTAATTCAACACATTTTTTAAATGGTGCCCCTAGGTGGTACAGGAGAAACAGTGCTGGTCAGAAAAACCTGAACTCAAATTCTGCTGTGTGACACTGGATAAACTACTTTAACCTCTCTCAACCTATCTGTAAAATGGAAGCAACAACAGGACCTATCTTACAGGGTTGTCATGAAGATTAAATGAGGAAACATGGGAAGGGCTCCACAAACCTTAAAGCACTATATGAATGCTAACTATTAAATACTAAACAAAGTATTTAGAAATTCATTGGGAGTCCTCACTTCTGAAACTAGCTCTAGGCCTGGCCTTCCTACCTGAGGTTGTTTGCAGAAAGGTAGATTTGTCTCCTGTGAAGGGAGTGAGAACAGAAAAAGGGCACAGTTAGGAACTAACCAATCAACCGTATTAAAGGAGAAGAGAATGGTTAGTTGTACTAACATGAGGAGTTTGGGAGAGTGGGTTTCCAGAGCTCTTGAGAGACCTTAGCTGGATTCAACAATTCAATTCAGTACTTATAATTATATAGACCAAGAATCATTCTCTGAGGAGCTGTAAACAGTCAACCGCCATATGAAATATTGCTCCAAATTACTAAGAGAAGTGCAAATTTAAACAACCTTGAGGTTTCACCTCATACCTCACAAACTGCCAAAGATAACAAATGATTGAAATACTCAGTACTGGAGGGGCTAAAGGAATATAGGCATACTGTTTGTAAAGCTGAGAACTGGTCTGACCATTCTTGAAAACAATTTGAAATTATGTAAGGAAAGTGACTAAACTTCATATCCATTGACTCAGTGATCCAATTGGTTCACACACCCAGAGGAAGTCAAAGACAGAAAGGTCCCAGCTTCACTAAAATGTTACCAGCGGCACTTTTTGTGGTGGCAAAGAATTGGCAACAAAGTAGGTGCCCATCAATTACAGAATGGATAAAGAAATTATGGCAGATGAAAGTAATGGTGTACTCTTGTACTACAAGAAACAAGTAATATGAGGTGTTCCAAGAAACATGGCAAGACTTGTATAAATGGATGTAGAATAAAATAGAACCAGGAAAATTATATACACAGACTATAACAAGGTTAACAAAAAGAAGAATAAAACAAAGCTGAACATCATGTAACTGAAATCACCAATCTTGACCTTGGAATAGTGGTGGGGAATTGTCTATTCTAACTCTAGTTGGAGAAGTAAGGGACTATGGACCTGGAATATTGCATTGGCTGGCAGACATTGTTTGAATGGTGGTTGGTTTTTCTTAACTTTTTTTTCCTTTGTTTCAAAGGAGTACTCTGGGGTGGAGTATATGAATAGGTTAATCAATAAACATTTATTAAGGGCCTACTAAGTGCCAGGCACTATGCTAAGTACTGGGGATACAAAAAAAAATGAAAGACAGTCTCTGCCGTCAAGGAACTTAAAGTCTAATGAGTTTACAATCTAATGATTATATCCAGAAATGTCTATGAAATGTGACTGTGTAAAAGCACAAGATATTTTAAAAAACCTTTTTCAAGATAGGGAATTTCCAGATAAGTATATTCTTTCATGTAGGCTGGTACCTTCTCTACAAATTATGGTCTTAGTGGCCTAGAGCACAGAGAGATTAAATGATTTACCTAAGCACAAGATCAGCATGCACTGTATCAAAGGCGGGACTTGAACACAGATCTTCTTGGCTCTAAAGTATATTCATTTCTTTTCATTATGCCACACCACTGCTCAAAAAAAAAAAAAATCTGCTTTAACGAGACCATTTAATTAAAATATAGACTCTATGTTAGGAATGTGGTTAGGAGAGCTCATAATGTCCTCTGATCAAGTCTTCATCCAAATTGCTGGGAGGTGGCTCAGCAGACAGAGCACTAGCCCTGGAGTCAGGAGAACTTGAGTTCAGATCTGCCCTTAGACACACTTACTAGCTTTGTGACCCTGGACTTAACCTTGATTGCCTTCACACACACAACAAAATTTCTTAGAGGTCAAAATAGTCCTAATCAGCTAAATCCTAAAGCCTGGGCAGAATTTTAATATAAAGACTGCCCAATAGGAAGGTTCCTGATTAAGACAAAGAAGAAGAAGAAGTTGCTGAGTAACCTCCCCACCCTTCGAGGAAGCGCAAAACTAGAGTCACCCAGGAGTTTTAATAACAACTGGCAGTTCATCAGGAATCTTCCCTTCCCCCACTGGCATGAATCAGCACTAGGCTGCTCCTCCCCCTCCCCCTAGGCTTGGTTCTGCTAGACCCAGATAAGAACCCTCTAAAACCCCCACCAGACTCTACCGGTTGGGTAGAGGGTGCCCCATTTCCTCTGGGTTCCTGGAGATTGGGGAACCTAAGTCCAACCAGGACTGCAGCAGATTGCCCTGTGTCCATCTTTCATTTTGTGGCTATCTCCCCTCAATAAAACTAGCTTTCTTTACTGTCTGGTATGTGGTTTTCTGAACCTTCTTAAGCGTGTCTTAAGACTCTCACTGTGAGGAGTCAGCTAAATTTACAGTGGTTCTTGACTTTTTCAGTGTCCCAGACACCTTTGGCATTGTGGTGAAGATGATAGACCCCTTCTCAGAATGTTTTTAAATGCCTAAAAAAAAATACACAGGATTACCAAGGAAACAAATTATATTGAAACGTGGTGATCAAAATAGTTTTGTTTTTGTTTTTTGCGGGGCAATGAGGGTCAAGTGACTTGCCCAGGGTCACACGGCTAGTAAGTGTCAAGTGTCTGAGGCTGGATTTGAATTCAGGTCCTCCTGAATCCAAGGCTAGTGCTTTATCCACTGTGCCACCTAGCTGCCCCCTAAAATCCAGTCTTTTTTTTTTTTTTTGGTGGGGCAATGGGGGTTAAGTGACTTGCCCAGGGTCACACAGCTAGTAGGTGTCAAGTGTCTGAGGCCGGATTTGAACTCAGATCCTTCTGATTCCAGGGCCGGTGCTTTATCCACTGCGTCAAAATAGTTTTAAAAACAAGTTCATGCCCTTCTGTAAAGATCTCCACTTAAGGGCAGCTAGATGGCTCAGTGGATAAAGCACCAGCCCTGGATTCAGGAGGACCTGAGTTCAAATCCGGTCACAGGCACTTGACACTAGCTATGTGACTTTGGGCAAGTTGCTTAACCCTCATTGCCCCACCAAAAAGAAAGAAAGAAAAGAAAAAAAAAAGAAAAAGATCCCTGGGTAGGGCTTGGAATGAAAGAGAACCTGATCACCTGAGCTGAGGTTTAGGCCTTATGAATTTATGGAAGGTAGTAGAGGTCCCCTACTCTTGGCAGAATATTAGTTATTCACATTCCAGATTCTTCATATTTTGCTTAGGAACTTTAATCCAGAAGCTTAATGAATTAAAATTCTATTTAATTCAACAAGATTAAGCACCTTGTCTGAACTAAGTAGTGACCGAGGTTCTGAGAAGACAAAAAATAGTCCTAAGGAAGTTTACATTTTAATGGAGGGAATCAACACTACTTAGAGAAGTAAATACAGAATAAATGACAAGAAATGGGAGAAGGAAGTTTTAAGAGGGCAAAAAGGAGAGGGAGACTAGGAATAAAAAAAGAGATGGTTTGGAGATAGCACTTCTGAGGGCTTTTATCCTTGTAAAAAAAAACTCAAATACAGCCATTGACAATTTAGAACCAGCAAGTCTCTGATCTTTCCCTGAAAGTTGGATTTGAAGGACAGTGAGCTTGAAAACACTCTTCTAAGGGATAAAGGGAGAGAAGGTTTGAGAGGTGGTGGGAGCTGGAGGAGAAAACTCTAAAATTATGCTAGTGCCCAACTAGGAGACCAAGGGGAGAGTGGCCAAAGCCAGCCAGCCCCAGACTGAGCAGTCATCCCTGTTCCAGGCCTCAGTAGATTGCAGAAATCCCCACAAGTTCCCTGCAGTTGAGCTCCAAGTGACTGACAGGAGGTTGGCCTTGAGTAAAAGTGCTGCTGTGTTTGAACATCTTCACTTGACCCCAGACTTTGTCAATGTCAGCAGGTTCATTATCAGCAATCACTCTTTGCACTTCCTGCAACCCTAACTGCAGAGGGGATCAAAAAGGACCTAGCAAGAAATGTGTTCTTACTCTCAGGCTACAGATAGAGAAAAAGGGGGCGTTATTTGGAACCCCGTCCGGAATGCTTCAGGAAGCAGGTCAACTGAGCAGCTTTTCAGGGAAAGGGGCTCATGGGGGAGAATTTATTTCATAGAGACCTGTTTGTATAGGTGTTCTCTCCCCAAATAGAATGTAATCTACTTGAGGACAAGGCCTATTTCATTTTTATCTTTTTAACTTACATGTAATAGCCACATAATAAATGCTTGTTGATTGACTGAAAAGGGATTGGCAGCTGCTGCTAAAACAAGTCTTATAAAGTAAACATTTTAATTAAATAAATTGGAAATAATTTGACATTTTTAGCTTTACGAATAATTATGTTTTTATTTTATTTTAATGTTTGTTTTTGTTGATGGTTGCCTACTTTAACAAGTATTCCTCCCCTCAATTATGATGTAGAAACAATATGTAAATGAAATGAATACACTCCTTATTCCTTTATGAAGCTTAAGCAATTTTCTGAATGAATCAAGAAAGGAATAGTGATTGGCTGAGCAAGAAGGTTGGCCATGATTTAAATATCTACCCCTTTTGGAGTTTTGTAATTGGAAGCACTTGTGGAGGGCAGCAAAAAGGGGAATGGATTTTCCTACTCTGAACCCCAATTTCTGTCAGTCATATCATCAGAGCTACTGAAGATTGAATCCAGTGGGAACACAGAAACTCTCCAGACAGATACATATATAGAGAGAGGAAAATAGTTTCAAGGAGTGTGACTCTTGGCAATAGAGTCAATTTGTGGAAAAGAGAAGACCCTGGGAATCCAGCATGAGGACTTTATGAAGAGAGAAAGAACTTCCACGTCCTGAATTCCCAAGACTTATGAATCTCCTTTGCCATAAACATATCCTACACCTGTTCCTCACTACTGTTATACTCTAATTATGCATACTCTTTCCATTGATGCTGTGTATATCTGTGGGAGAATGTGCTCCAGGCTCATGGTAGGAATATTTTGCACCAGCTGTTCTTACTGGACCATTTTAGTGTAAATATCTTTGTTTGGTAAAATCTAGTTGAGTTTACTGGCCAATTGTCAATGGGAAGCTCATCTGGTGGGGATGATCAGTGTTTGGCATACAGACCCATAGGACTGACTACCCCTAGAACCTGCTTCACTGTCTTGAATCTCCCCTTCAGATTGCCAGGGTCTATAGCTAGGAAATGATAGGGATGGTTATCCAAATAGAAATTACTTCCCTGCCCCTAACAGAACAATACTATCATAATAATTTATAATTAATAATAAATTTTAATAATCTGTTAATAATGTAAAATAATAAATGCCTGGCTGAACTAGATAATCTCTAAGGTTATCTAGTTCAACCATGCATTTATTATTACATAAAGTCCCTTGAAACAATAATATTCAATTCTATCTTATTCTAATTTATACTTTGAACAATCTTCCAGGATTACTGCCTTCTAGTTAAAGCATTGGATTGGGATTTGGGAGATTTATTTGTCATTAGCTCCTGGCTTTAGATAAATTATTTCCTCCTCTATGCCTCAGTTTTCTCTAGGTCAGTTCTTTTTTTTTTTTTTTGCGGGGCAGTGGGGGTTAAGTGACTTGCCCGGGGTCACACAGCCAGTAAGTATCAAGTGTCTGAGGCCGGATTTGAACTCAGGTACTCCTGAATCCAGGGCCGGTGCTTTATCCACTGCGCCACCTAGTAGCCCCCTCTAGGTCAGTTCTTAAACTGAGGTCTATGGATAGGTTTCAGGCAGTCTGGGAACTTGGGTGGTTAAAAAATGCATTAAACTTGTAATTGAAATCTAGCATTTCCTTCCATTTTTTAAATTTTATTTTATTTATTTATTTTTTTAATGAGGCAACTGGGGTCAAGTGACTTGCCCAGGGTCACACAGCTAGTAAGTGTTAAGTGTCTGAGGCCGGACTTGAACCCAGGTACTCCTGACTCCAGGGCCGGTGCTCCATCCACTGTGCCACCTAGCTGCCCCCATTTCCTTCCATTTTTAAAGAATATTATTCTGATGCTCATCCATTGGGAATGGCTAAACAAGCTGTGGCATATAACGGTGATGGAATATTATTGTGTTTTAAGAAATGACAAGCAGGATGATTTCAGAAAGGCCTGGAAAGACTTGTATGAACTGATGTATAGTGAGCAGAACCAAGACAACACTGTGCACAGAGACAGCAATATTGTTTGATGAACTGTGAATGACTTAATTATTCTTAGCAATACAATGATCTAAGACAATCCCAAAGGACTAATGATGAAGCATACTATCCACCTCCAAAGAAAGAACTGATATTGATGGAACACACACAAGTATGCTATTTTCACTTTCTTTCATTTTTGTCTTTTATTCAAGTTTTCTTATACAAAATGACTAATATGGAAGTATTTTACATAATTGCACATGTATAACCTATATCTGATTGCTTACTACCTTGGGGAGGGGAGAAGGGGAGGGAGGGAAGGAAGGATAGAATTTGAAACTCAAAATTTTAAATAAGAATGTTTATTAGAAAAAAAGAATATTTTCTGAGAAGAGGTCCATAGGTTTCACCAGAGACTATCAGAGGGGTTCATGACACAAATAAGATTAAGGATCCCTGCTGTAAGCCTAGAAATACTTCTCTCTGAGGTGCTGGGAGGCTTGGGATAGAAAGTGTTTTGAGAGCCTGAGTGAGATGAGAAGAACCTAATGAAAAATAAATGCCTGCTCCCTTTGTGATGCTTTATAGGAACCAGTCATACAGGATGTGACCTTTAGAAATTCTTAGCAGGATTTTGGCTCTCTGGTCTCTCAGCCATTAGCTTCAGTGAATCCACTTTCTATAGATCATGACTGAAACAAAGGGAAAGGGGGGCCCTTTTATTCTGGTTCAATTTTCCCCCTCCATCCGTGTTCAGGATGCTAGGTATAACCTAGCATGTCTGTTCAAATCATGAAACGATTATCAATTTTTCATTCATTCATTCAGTGCCTGTAAAATGTTTACCTGGAGAAAAAGATCCTAACTGTTGTTAAAAAGACAAATACTGCTATTTTTTTCAGGTAGTTTTGTTTTGGATGTTGAGTGAATATTAAGTAAAGACTTAAAAGAGATGTGGAGGACTGCTCCCTTCCCCACTGATGAATCTGAGGCACAATACCCTGCCCTGGTGTGCTTGTTCGTTGGCCAAGTCTCTTTAAAATTTTAATTTCATTTTAAAATATTTTATTGATGCTTTTTGTATCCATATCAGTCATTTTTGGAAAAAAGGCTTCCCCTACTGAACTCTCCCTTTAATTAACTTATTGATTGTTTTTAAAGCATTTATAAAGCTCTTACTTTGTAAATCCTGGGGATTACAAGTACAGTCCCTGCCTTCAAGCAGTTTATATTCCAGTAGAAGAGAAAATATATACATGTAATGATGGCGATGGTATTAATCTCTAACTATAGATATTCAGGCCTTAGTGATAGAGGCATTTTGGGAAAGAAGGAGGACCCCTGTAATCACATTCTGTAATTCTATTTTATCTATATTCGGAGCTGGAAAGTACCTTAGAGATCAATTAGTTCAAACTCCTCTTTTTACAGATAAGGAAACTAAAGCCCAAATAGGAGGAATTACTTACTTTGTGTATAAAGTTGGCTCTGAATAGACCTATACCAAGGCAAGCACTAGAGAGGTTGATACAAAAACAAACAAAAAACTAGCATCTGGTTTTAAATTAAAAAATAAATAAATAAAAGGTGCCAAAAAGGACCACCTAAAGTCAGATATGTATCCATCCCGCAGTAAAGAAAACAAACTGGGACTTCATGTTTGCAAAGGATTATGGTTGAGCTGAACTGGCTGGGAAGAGAAAGACTTTTGTGATCCAGTTGCCCTGGCAGAATGCCCCACTTCCATTGCCAGTGTGGCTATGGGTCAAGAGCAACTGAATTCAAGTGACCTGCTGAAACCCAAGAAAATATTAACTAGGATACCTGGCATCTTATTGCTTCTCCCTGATCCATGGGCACAGCGTGGACAGGATCAGATTGCTACAGAGAATTAAGGGGGACGAGGGAAACTAGACTTTCTTTTGCTTTCCAAGGAGTAGAGCAAGAACAAGAGTGTCTGTAGCCTCTGGGAATTACCCCGATATTGTTTCCCAACACAAACCAGTAACATTTTTCTCTTGACCAGTAAAATAACTAAAGTATCTACTTTGGGCTGTTTTATTTTTCCATTTCTTGACTGAGGGGGAGGTGTTTGTGTTGGGGGATGTGGGAGGAAAAGCACATCCTAATGGCTTAGGACCCTGGGAGTTAGTGAGAAATGGGCAACTACGAGTGGGAAGAGAAAGATATAAGAAAAAAAGGAAGAGAAAGAAAGAGCAGGTTTCATTTAAAAATTATAAGTTTTAGGAAGCTTATGGAAGGGAGGGGAAAACGGGAAAGGAGTGGGGGAATGAGTGAACCTTACTATCATCAGTTTTAGGAAGTAAGGACCTTTGACAATAAAAATAATTTTCCATGAAGAGGAAGTTGAGATGATATCTATTGGATCTGGTACTGATGGAAATTTTTATCACAGGATGACCAACCTGCTCGCGCTCGCTCTCTCTCTCTCTCTCTCTCTCTCTCTCTCTCTCTCTCTCTCTCTCTCTCTCTCTCTCTCTCTCCAGTAGGAGTGGAGGAGGGCTGGCTGTCAGGTTTAAAAAAAAAATTCATCCCTATCATCATTTCCAGTCCTTGCTTGAAGTCTGAAATTCTGTGTCAGAGCCTCATCCCTTTAGCTTTAGGCTTTGATCCCTGTTAAAAAGCAAATCTCCTTGAAAGGGAAAGGTGTCTTCAATCATGTGCACCTAAGCCTTAGTGAGGATTCTAATATAAGGGAGTGGGAAAACAATAAGGGAGATCATTTTAACACAGGGAAAGGCCCTGGAAAGGAGGAAGGAGGAATAAATCTGCCTACTTCTTAGTTTTACCTTGGACCAGCTTTGTTGGTAACAATTATTCAAAGACTCAAATCTAAAAATGACTCCAAACAAAACTTGTTCAGTGTTTTGTTATTGTCAGGGATGGTAGGACAAGGGAGAGACGTGGAAAGTTAATGCTTTATGGCACAGTACATAGGTTTGTGGGCAGCTAGGTGGGGCAGTGAATAGAACATTGGGTTTGGAGTCAGGAAAATCTAAGTTCAAATTTGGCTTCAGACACTTGCTAACTGCATGACCCTGGGCAAGTCACTGAACTCTTATCTGCTTCAGTTCCTCATCTGTAAAATGGAAACACATTGGAGAAGGAAATGGCCAACTACTCCAATAGCTTTGGCAAGCAAACCCCATGGACAAAGACTATGGGGTCACAAATCAAACAGGACTGAATGTATGAGAGAATTTCAATTTGTTTTGCTTGTTTTTAAAGAAAACAGAATAGAATAATTTTCTTAGAACAAATAAATACAAGGGTGTTAACTGTCCCTGTGGAAAGTTACTCAAGTTTCAGGTAAAACTCTAATAATAATGATAATAACTCACATAGTATAAAAGGAATGTGCTCTCTTTGGAACTATATCCCCTAGAAAACTGTGCATGAATTCACAGTGCAAGGAGCCTCCAAGTATGGGAGGTCTTGTAAAGGCTGGGGGAGGTTGTCAGGAAGTTGAGGAGAATGAGAAAGGGAGCTAGGAGAAAGGATGGCAGCACAAGATAATAGCTCATTGAATCAGCCTTAAAAAATAGCTTATAGAAGTCAGCTGTGGGGAGCCAGGCATGTGGAGTAGCTAAGATTTCTGTAATTATCTGTAGGGAACACCAGAAGGCTAACAACTCCCAAGAGCTTAACTGTTTTTCTTTTTTCCTCCTAATTTTTTTCTTTTTCTACAAATGTCATTTACCAATGGCTCCTACCTACTCACAACCCAGTAGAACTTTCCTTTGTAACAAATAAGTGCAGTCAAGCAAAACAAATAAATATATTGGCTGTATCTGAAAAGATTTGCGTTATTCAGTACCTCTCTGTAGAGATGTAGGAGTCATGTCTCACCATCAGCATTCTGAAGTCATAATTAACCACTCCACTGATGGGTGTTCTGAAATCTCTCAGTGTTATTTTCCTTTATGTTACAGTCATCGTTGCATAAATTGTTCTCCTGGTTCTACTTCATTCTGCAACAGTTCATGCAAGTTTTCCCAAATTTCTCTGAATTCTTCATATTCAACATTTCATGATGAGTTTCTCCACAGGACCATGGTGGATGGTAAGGGAGAGAGTGTTGAGTGTTTAAGGGGTTAGGTCTTCTCTATTATTTTTATAGGTCCTTATTTATTTATTTATTTATTTATTTATTTTTAAATTTATCTATCTACTCATTCATTAATTTATTTAAATTTTTTTTATTTGCAGAGCAATGAGAGTTAAGTGACTTGCCCAGGGTCACACAGCCAGTAAGTGTCGAGTGTCTGAGGTTGGATTTGAACTCAGGTCCTCCTGAATCCAGGGCCAGTGCTTTATCCACTGTGCCACCTAGCTGCCCCCAGGTCTTCTCTATTATTAGTTCACTGGGTTTTCAACTTGTTCTGAGTTCTTGGTGATCTAGACCATGGAGATGGTTGAAATTGCTTTACACCTTGTGCATAATTCCTATATTGGAGAGGCTTTGAGAGGTCATGAGGATCAAAAAAAATGTCTAGTCCTCTATCATGTGACCTGGAAGTCAAGGAGAGTATTGCACAAATGAGCTTGAGCCCCTAGTTACCAGAGGTACCAGGAAGAACTTACAGATCACAGGGGTGGGGAAACGCATCTTGTAAGTTTTAACATAGCATCTGTGTAAGTTATTGTTAGTTATTCTGAACATAAATTCTCATTAACCGGGCCTATAAGGGGAAAACTTGGAAATGGGGGCTCACCGGGTACTGACTCCAAAACATAATTTGGAATTATTTTTTTAAACTAAATCCCTAGTCTAAGTATAATCTGTGGCCCAGAGTTCCCCAAAGCTCCTTGTGTTTACAAAGACTCTCTCCAATCTTGAGGGTTGACCCCCAAATGGTCAGTTTTTCCTTTTGACTCATGGCCCCCACCTACAGCTAGAATCCAGAAAAAGTTATTCTTAATATAAAGCTTAGATATAGTTAATATCTAAGTTTCCCCAAATATAGGTAGCCAGGTCTTAGCTTCTAGGCATTTAATAAAGCATAAACAACGGCCTTCATTACTCCCTGAAGAAAAAGCAGAAATGAAATTCATGAAGGATTCAAAGGAGCTTGTAAAGAAATATAAGAACACAAAAAGTACTCAAATAGCACTTAAACTCCCTTCTGAAGGAAACTGAACTTGAGGCTTCCACCGGAGTAACCCTTTGATGTCCTAGGGTAAGAATTCTTAACCATTTTTTGTGTATGCACCTTTGGCAGTCAGTCTGGTGAAGCCTATGGACTCCCTCTCAAAATAATGTTATTAAAAGCATAACATAAAAAAGATTATGAAAGAAACCAATTATATTGAAATAGAGTTATCAGAAATTTAAAAACAAAACAAGTTCTGTTTTAAAAAATAGAACTTTTAGTGAGTCTCTATTTTCTGAAATATTCCCTCCAAGATTCATAGTACCATTCTGGGGTTTAACCTTCTAACAGAACATAGACTTACCTTGGGGTATGCCAGACAAGTAATCCCTTTCTCATCGGGGTCATCAGTGTTAATAACTTAGTACAAAGCTTCTTAAATTGTGGGTTGGGAACTGTTGTGTAACTGAATATGGGGGTAGAGAAAAATTTGGTAACAATAGAAGGTTATATATACCTATAGTCGTGTAAAAATTTCTCAAGCAAAAAGGGGTCTTGAAGTAGAAAAAGTTTAAGAAACCCTGCCCTAGACTATCCTGCCCCCTACCCCTTCCATTGGTAGAATTCATCCTGGAGACTCTATTTATATAGCAGTCTAGCTTAGCCTGCTTTTCTTCTCCTCCTGGCCCTGTTCTGTTTCTTTCTGGACTTCAGAACCATGCCCTCACAATGGGTACCTTCACCCTTGTCCTCTGCTTTTCAGCTCCCTTTTGTGTGTTGTCTTCCCCTGTTAGAATGAAAGATCCTAGAGGGTAAAGATTATCTCTTTTCTTGTATTTATATGCTCAGTGCTTAGCATAGTGCCAGACACAGAGTAAATACCTAATAAATGATTTTTTCCTTCGTACCTTTAGCTATGGGGGCCATGTTTCCTTCCTCTAGAGCATGGGTTCTTTTTTTGTGAGGCAATGAGGGTTAAGTGACTTGCCCAGGGTCACACAGCTAGTAAGTGTCAAGTGTCTGAAGCTGGGTTTGAACTCAGGTCCTCCTGAATCCAGGGCTGGTGCTTTATCCACTGTACCACTTAGCTGCCCCCTAGATCATGGGTTCTTTTTTAAAAATTTAATTTAATTTAATTTAATTTTTTTAGAGCATGGGTTCTTAACATGTGGTCCATGGATGTCAGGTGTCCATGAACCTGGATGGGAACTGTTAAGGGCTAAAATTCTAGCTAAACTGTCTAAAATATCTAATGAGTGGTCGCCAATAAATTATAAGCTTTAGCAAGAGTTAAACTTTTAAGCATTTATTAAGGAGAATAAGAATTTGGTAAAGAGAGAGAAAAAGGCCTAGATTCCTATCTATTAAAGGGAGAGCACATTTCTAGCTCCGCTCTCCACCAGAGTCCAAAGGAAAAAGCGCGAGACTGAGCGCCAGTCTCTTCCTCCTCCCACTAGCCCGGGTCACTTCCTGACTCCTGGTCTTGCCCTCAAAGACCTTCCCTTCATGAGCAGAACTCTTCTACAGTAAGTATCCAGCAGGTGGCGTCATTCCAATCGTTACAGAACAAAGTGACATCCTTATTACCACTAACCTCTAATTGAAATTTTTTGGTTTTGTTTTTTGGGGTTTTTTTGTGGGACAATGAGGGTTAAGTGACTTGCCCAGGGTCACACAGCTAGTAAGTGTCAAGTGTCTGAGGTTGGATTTGAACTCAGGTCCTCCTGAATCCAGGGCCAGTGTTTTATCCACTGCGCCACCATTTCCTTCAATTATGATTCTTTTTTTATAATAATATTATTCTATTGTATTACAAATCGGTAATCATGAAAACAATTTGATACAGGCTAAGAAATAGAGTGTTGGATAAGTGGAATAGATTAGGTACACAAAACACAATAGTGAATGACTATAGTAATCTAGTGTTTGATAAACACAAAGATCCAAGCTTTTGGGAGTTGAACTCACTATCTGACAAAAATTTCTGGGAAAACTGGAAAGCAGTTTGGCAGAAATTAGGTTTAGACCAACATCTCACACTGTATACTGAAACAGGATCAATATGAGTATAAAATTTAGAAATAAAGGGTGATATCATAAGCAAATTAAAACTAGTTTGTTTCCTGGTTATTTTCCTCTTAGAGGATTTAAAATTTGGGGAAAAAAAGAGAAGTGGGAAGAAGAGTTGTAGATTACAGTTAGTTTAGGCATTTCATATATCAGGCCAAATCTGGTTAAAGCTGCTTCATAAAAACTGGTTTCCTCATTGAGTTATGTGGGAAAACTGAGTTGGTTGGTTTTGTTTTTTTTTTAACAAAGGTGGCATTCTCTCAAAGGGTGGCTTCTGCTATTCATACAGCATCCTAGGACATAATTTGCCCTGAGATAAACAGCCCAACTCCCATGTAGACATAGAAATGGAAAACTTTGGGGGTCTGCTAACCTACCAACCTAAACTATTCCATTCCATTTATCCTGTATCTGAGTTTTGCCTTACTGCTCACTTTGTCCTGTGAGATCATGGTTCACCTGACCATTGCCAAAGACTATTAGTACCAATGTAGAGATCACCTATCACATCTACCCCAAAGACAAAAGAATATTCCCCTCATCTATTGGTTAAGAAAGAGAAGAGCAAAGATTCCAGACATTCCAGAGCTTGGACAGTTCTTTAAGAAATCACTCTCTATTTCTTCCCATTCCACCCTGTTTCCTTGATCTCGCTTTAACCTCAAGTCAAGGGTTAGATGCGGAATGTTGCATTTGAGCACGGATGGATGGGTAAGTAAGGAGTGTCTAGAGAGGTTGGCCTTCATTCCACTTGAGGTGTGGCGTCCATTGGAATGCAACCGGGAAATACTCTCTTCTCCTCACCTCCTCTAGTCCCTAAAAACAAACAAGAAAATCATCAGTAAGGAAATACCTTCACGGGTATCTGCAAACTCATATTCATGTTGGGTGGAATTAAGAAGAAGGATTGGCCTTCTGGAAAATTAGGAAGGTGAAGTTTATTTTTAGCATCTTCCAACCTCCCTTTTCTGTGTCTCTCTTCTCTTCCTGGCATCTCATTCCCCGGACATCACCTCCTCTGGCAATCCTCAGTCCTCTAAAATTCATCTTCTCCTTTGCTTCCATCAGAATGCTATTCCCTCAAGTCCTCTGTTCCCAGCTATTAGTCAGAAGGAAAATGAGATGATATGTGACATGGCTTCTAACCAATCCTGGAGCAGCCAGGTGACACAGAAGATAGAGTGCTGGACCTGGAGTCTATAAGACCTGCATTCAAATCCAGTCTCAGACACTTACTAGCTATGTGATCCCAGGCAAATCATTTAACCACTGTCTGCCTCAATTTCTCCAACTGTAAAATAGGAATGGTAATTAAAAAAAACCTACAGAATCCGGCTACACAATCATGGCTTGAGCAAGAGTTCAAAGGAATTTTCTTAACCCCAAGCCAGGCAGTTGACTAGAACCAAGAACACAAAGCTTGCATCACTGGTCAAGAGAACAGATCTCATCCTGGGGGCTTCTTCTAGATTTTGCTGTAGCCCTTAGCTTTGCATTAAAAGAAAATCAGTCTGATTGTGTCAAGGAAAGTGGTTTTTTTATCCATTCCATCCCAATATATGGTAGCAGAAAATAGTAAATGATCCACAATTGACAGACTGAATACAGCTGATGCCCATTTTATAGTGGTGGGTAATATAGAGCAGAATGCTTGGAGACTAGTACCCAATGTGCAGCAGAGATGACCCTCCCAGAAGATAGTGGAGACATCATGTCCGGAAGAGAATGGCTTTGTTGACATAATGAGAGAACATTAGGAGAAGTGCAAAGTCAGAGGTATGAATGGTTCTGGCCATGTATGTGCCCTGACCCCGTGTGTTTCCATGTGTTGCCCTCTATGTGTATGGTCGTATGTGTTCTTGTATGTGTACCCAATCCCACTGATAACATAACAGCCTGTGGGAAAGTATAACCCACATATATATGAAGATGATTTTTTTCTTGTCACTTTATTTGCTATGTAGTTTGATTAAATATTTTTTGCTTTGAACAGTATACTCTTGTGGTCTGGTAAAAATGAACACATCAGTAAGGGCTTGTAAGCTGTGATTTTGAGTGAATGCTGGCCATTGAATTTGGGGGGGCCCACTATGAAAGGGCTCTGGATGCTATATGGAAAAGGGAGAAATGGACAGAAGTAAAGATGTTGAGGATTGGTAGAAAGAGTCACCATCCCTACAGGTATTCTGCCCTCTTGCCTTTTTCCTGACCATGGCTGCTTGACAGAACACTGGGTTTGAATGAGATAGAAGTCAATAACCATTCTTTCTAATGAGATAGAGGTTCATGAGGCCTTACCATTTGCCCTGCCACTGCATCTTCCAAGCCTTACCAGATGCCCTGCCTCTATTTCCTACAGGCTATGTGGTATTGTCATCTTAACTACTTTAGAAATCTAAAGACCTCTGAGACTTGCCATCTGTCTTACTGAAATACCCTTAGGACTTCCAGGTCTTTCCATCTGTCACGAGGCGGAGTTTTCTTCAATGTGTTGTCTCTCTCAATGACAGTATGAGCTCCTATTATATCCTCATCTCTTAGCACCATGCTTGCCATGTAGTAAGCACTTAACAAATGCTTTTTCATTCATTCATTCATTCACTTAAGCAATGCAGAACAGTCATCACAAAAAGGAGACCATAAACACCTTCAGGCAGCAAATTTTTGATCTCTTTGCCATCAAGGGCAACATGGATTCAGAGTAAAATGTTCCTTTAAAAAGACATCATAGGGGCAGCTAGGTGGTGCAGTGGATAGAGCACTGGCCCTGAAGTCAGGAGGACCTGAGTTCAAATCTGGTCTCAGACACTTAACACTTACTAGTTGTGTGACCCCAGGCAAGTCACTTAACCCCAATTGCCTCACCAAACAAAACAAACAAAAAACAAACAAACAAAAAGACATCATGAAGAAAGATGACAGGAGATTAACTATATTATTTCACAAAATATCACAAAACATTGGAAGGAAAAATGAGTCTGTAGAAAGTGTGGTCTAGGGCTCAAATGAACCAGATCGTACCAAAAACATTTACAATAATAGCTGAAATTTACATGGGATTTTTTTTTTCGGGGCAATGGGGGTTAAGTGACTTGCCCAGGATCACACAGCTAGGAAGTGTCAAGTGTCTGAGGCCGAATTTGAACTCAGGTCCTCCTGAATCCAAGGCCAGTGCTTTATCCACTGTGCCACCTAGCTGCCCCCCTACATGGGATTTTAAAGTTTATAAAATGTTTTGCATATATGATCTCATTTGCTCAGAACAACCTTATGAGGTAGGAATTATGGGTTACTGCAAAAGGCAACCAAGACATCAGCAGATGCTGATACAAATGTCTACTTTCTCATCTCTGGAACATATTGATTCGAGTTATCTTCTTATTCACCTGTCTCTTACAATCTTTAGTTTCCTTCAAAATTCCTCTCAAAAACCACCTTTGGCATTCTCTAACTGCTAGTGTCATACTGTCTAAGGTTTCCTTCCATTTATTTTGTATTTATTTATATACATATTGTCTCCTCCATTTAAATGTTATGTCTTTGAAGGCAGAAGCTGTTTTTTACCTTTTCTTTGTATTTCCAGCACTCACCATAGTGCCTGGCACATAGTAAGTGATAAATGTTTTTAATATATGAATCAAGGGTATCCTTGAAGAAAATAAGATACAGCTAGATGGTACCATGGATGGAGCAATGGAATTAGAATCAGGAAGACATTTTCATGAGTTCAAATTCAGGTTCAGACATTAACTAGCTGTGTGACCCTGGGCAAGTCAGTTAACCCTGTTTGTCTCAGTTTCCTAATCTATAAAATGAGCTGGAGAAGGAAATGGCAAACCACTTCAGGATCTTTGCCAACAAAATCCCAAATGGGGTCATGAAGATTTGGATACAGCTGAAGTGACTAAACAACAACAGAAGAAAACAGTCAAGGCTTTCATAGATAATTTTCTACCAAAGGCCACAATTTCATGGCCCTTTAACTAAGAGGCCAGATATAAAAACCATCATAAAATACATGTATGACCAGAAAAAGGAAATTAATGGGTCATGTATTGTGAATGAACAATAAGAGATAGATAACTGATGAATAGCTCACATCCTGTCCTGGTACCTATAAATATAAGAAGGATTCTAAAGCATTTGGTATTTCTTCTTTGAAGTATTTCTAGAAGGACATGGACAAGACTTGCCAGACTTGAGAAGGGATTAAGATCTACAGGTGTAGAGAGAGTACCTGCAAGGATGGCAATTAAAGCTTGGAAAGGTGTTAGTGACTCATAACTTTTCAGTGTTAAACATTTAGGGGTGTTTCGATTTTATTTCATTTCATTAACATTTTTTAAATGTTCTTTTCTCTTTTATATCACTATCTTTTCTTAGTGACTGCCCGTCTCCCAAAAGAACCTGCCTTTGTAACAAACATAATCAAAGAAAACAAAGCACATTGGTCATGCTTGAAATGTGTGCCTTATTTGATACCCTACAGTCTACCATTTGTTTCTTGAAAGAGGGAAGGCGTGCATTACTGACAATGCAGTGAAGGCATGATATTGTTCAGTTGTGTCCTACTCTTCCTGAGCCCATTTGGGGTTTTCTTGGCAAAAAGATCCTGGGGTAGGTTGCCATTTCCTTCTGCAGCTCATTTTACAGATGAGGAAACTGAGGCAAATAGGGTTAAATAACTTGCCCAGGGTCACACAACTAGTGTCTTGAGGCTGGATTTGAACTCAGGAAAATGAGTCCTCCTGACTTCCAGACTGGTACTCCTGCTGCACCACCACCTCACTGCCTCCATGAGAGAAAGGGTGAATCTCTACTTGTCACATTTCAGACACTGGCAATTTTTTGCAAGATTGGGAGATCTTCTCTTTGCCCTCCATAACTCTGCATTTATGCCTGAGGTTGGCCCTATTAGGAACATTTAGGCTCATTTAATAGACATTAAGTTCCCCATGAACAGTGACTGTGACTGTCTATATTTTATGTAGCACCCAGTACATCTCAGGAATTTAGCAAGCAATACACGAAAAAAAGTTAGAGAACAACATGTCCCCCATGGGACCTGAACAATTTAACCACAAGAATGGAAGCCTGCCAAGTCCATCAACATTCTTTCTTTGCTGTCACAGGAAGTGCTGGCTCATTTCCCACACACCACCAAACCATTGCAAATAGTTCTGATCTGACCTGAGGTCAGTCTCTGTGATCTCTCTAGAAATAGAGGGCTGGCCATTAGTCAGGAGGGCGTGTTATTACCATCATTTCTTCTAAATATAAGATTTCTAGTATATGGAGGTAGAGAAAAGGAAAAAGAATTTTCCTCCCTATCAGTCTTCAAAATGCTGCCCCTTTTTTTTTTCAAGATCCAGATAAAAATCTCACTTCCTCTGTGAAGCCTTCCCTGACCACTCCAGGCCATAGTGATCTGTCCTTTCTTTGAACTTCCAAGGCATTAGGAGTTATACAGATGGCTCATCTTGGAACTCGGGTCTTATTGTTTCCTACCCATCTATCTTGTTTCTCCCACGGCTCTGGTAGTGATTCCCCCTCTGCAATGAATCACCCCAGTACCTGAGGTTTCAATAAACAATCCATTGAATTGCAACATATTCAAATATTCCAACTCTCTCCAAGCAGTTAAAAAGTAGCCCACAGGAAGGAAAAAGAAGAAGCAAAAACTTTCACTGAGGAGGAGAGAAGCAAAGAGTAAGGATATTCTCAGAGGTCTCAAGAGCTCACTGACAGGCTCTTAGAGGTGAAGGACTTTAAATCCTCTCCTTGTCCAGAGAGCTCAGAGCTGGTTCCACATTGATCCACCTGGGGGCAAAGCAAACTCAGACTGCCTGGAATCAGCTCCCTACCTTCACTGTTTTGTTTTGTTTTGTTTTGTTTTGGGGGGGGGGGTTGGTGAGGCAACTGGGGTTAAGTGACTTGCCCAGGGTCACACAGCTAGTAAGTGTCAAGTATCTGAGGCTGGATTTGAACTCAGGTCCTTCTGAATCCAGGGCTAGTGCTCTATCCACTGCGCCACCTAGCTGCCCCGGCTGGGGTTGTATGAGTATGGATGATTAACTCAAACTTCCCCATTTCTATCACTACTTTGGCCTAAAACACCCAATAAACTATAAACTTATTAAGAACAGGGGCTATACTTTTGTGTGTGAGTTATATTGATGTCTTTTTTCATTATAGCCATTTCCTCCCACCCATACCCACACCCACATCTACCAAGTCTGATGGCACATGCAACATGCCTGTTGCAACACAAATGCATACAACACAAAAGGAGCATGATACACATTTCTTCATCTCACCTCCAGTTCCAAGATTGGACTTTATTGGACCAGCTACATTTGATTGTTCTTTTCCTTTATGTAATTTTACTCAATATATATACTATTGATCCTTTTGCTCATTTTATTCTACATTGGTTCATACAAGTTTTCCCATGTTTCTCTGACTTCTTTATATTGCTTATTGTTTATGGCACAACAATATTTTATTTTCAAGTTTTATTTTTATTATGAATTTAACAAAAATCAATAAAGATGAATATTTCAATATTTGAAGAACAAAAAAGGATTGTATATGAAACTCTATTATTATGCACAGCTTGTTTTATGTGTCTATTAAATTTAACATGATAGAACTAACACTACCTCGCTTGTCTGTTTCCTTTCTGAATTTCCTTCTGTTTATTTTTTTAAACATTTTATTGATATACTTTAAATTTTTTTTTCTTTTTTTGCATCACTATCTCTACCCCATCCACATATCCCTCTTCTCTACTCCCTCCAAATAAAATCCTTCCCTTTTTTGGGGGTGGGGCAATGAGGGTTAAGTGACTTGCCTAGGGTCACACAGCTAGTAAATGTCAAGTATCTGAGGTCACATTTGAACTCAGGTCCTCCTGAATCCGGGGCCAGTGTTTTATGTACTGCACCACCTAGCTGCCCCAGCCTTCCCTTTTAACAATCCCTATAATCAAATAAAACAAAATTGCACATTGGCTGAGTCTTGGTATGTATGTTTCATCTTGTACCTCTAATAAATCATTTCTGTGCCAATATGTGAGAAGTGTGTTTCATTATTAATGCTTTAGAGTAGTGGTTGACTATTGCACTGATCAGAATTTTGAAGTCCTTCAAAGTTGTTTTCCTTTACAATGCTATAGTCATCGTATAAAGTATTTACCTGGTTCTGCTTGCTTCACCACCTCCATTCATACAAGTCTTCCTTGGTTTCTCTGAATCTGTTGGTTTTTTTGCGTTTGTTTGTTTTTTAGTGAGGCAATTGGGGTTAAGTGATTTGCCCAGGGTCACACAGCTAGTAAGTGTTAAGTGTCTGAGGCCGGATTTGAACTCAGGTACTCCTGACTCCAGGGCCGGTGCTCTATCCACTGTTCCACCTAGCTGCCCTGAATCTGTTGTTTTTGCCATTTGGGGTAATTTCTTAAACACAATAGTATTCCATATCATAATTTGTTCAGATATTACCTAATTTATGGGCTCTTTGTTGTAGGCTTTTGTTACATCAAAAAGTGCTGTTAGGAATATAGGGACCCTTTCTGTCTTTGGCTTTCTTGGAGTTCAGAAGTGGGACCAATGGAGGAGGTCAAAGTGTATAAAGTTTTGTCATTTTTCTCACATAATTCCAAATTTCTTTCCAGAATAGTCAAAGCAATATATAATTCACCAACAATGGATTAGTATGCCACCTTCTCTCACAGATGGGCTATAAGCTTATATTCCTTTCTCATACACACACACACACACAGAGTACTTAATAAGCTGTGATAGACTCATAGACTGAAAGCTAGAAGAGATCTTAGAAGCCAATGAGTTCAACTCCAGATGAGGAAACTGAAGTTAAGAGAAGTTGATCATGGTCTCACAGCTAGTAAGTGTCTGAGGTAGAATTTGAACTCAGGTTTATCCTGATTCTAAGCCCACCACTTGCACCACCTAGTTATCTTGTTGAGTTGAACTGAACTGAACTGAACTGAATTGAGTTGATTTCTTTTGCTTTTGAGGTCTACTGAAAATAATGACAGAGGTCCCCTTTTTGCTTTTCTATCTTATCATTTACCTTTTGTCCTAAAGATGTTCAAATTCAAACTTCGGTTGTGGGGATTCTGGTCTGGGCAAGTGAGAACTCTCACTGTTCACTATTACTCCCAGGAGATTACTGATTCCTGGCCTTTTACTTGGCCTTTTTGTAGTCCCTGGTGTTCAAAATAGAAAATACGAATAGTTAATGTGTTTCTGAACAAGAGAGAATGCCCATCCACTTTAGGTGGATGAGTGGGTAGGGAGCTAATTGGTATTACACCTTCCAACCTCCTCCTGGCCTGGAAGCCTTCATTCCACACTCTGGGACATGGGAGGCCCTAAGATGCACACTGATCCTCTTTCCTTCCGACCTCTGAAGAGGATTTCCTTTTGAATTTATTTCCTTCCTTCCCCTGAATCTCCCCCCACCACAAACTTCTTATGGTCAAGCTGCAGGCTGACCTTGACCCCAGTTCCTTAGAGTTAGACTACAGGGGCTGTTTCCGGACATCCACCAACCACAGAGACAAGTCCTCCATCTCCCCACCACTTCCATTTCCATGGTGACCCCAGTCTCTCATCTTTCGATTCCAGAATGTGACTTATTCAGCAGAGTCATGAGTCCCAAAGGCTGACTCAATGACTCACTACAAAAAGCAAGCTATCTAACCTCCACTGGCCCCTCTTGAATGCTAAGCAATCCCATTGTTAATCTCTTGTTAACTTCCAATCTCATATACCAGATAAATAATTCTAGAACTTTTCCTCTTTCCTCAGGCCTCTCATCTCAGTCCCTTCACTCATAGAAGACGACCTCGGGTCCCACTTCACTAAGCTGAAAATCATCTGATGTCAGTTTCCTCAAGTTCCCTCTTCATAACCAAATTTCTTCTTTGCTTCACTCAGTTTCTCCTTCCTTCTTGTTTTAGAGGAAAGAAGCAGCTCTCTTTCTGAAAGATGGCCTCTTCACTTGTGCTTTTGACCTCATCTCCTTTAGGATTTTCCTTTGAAAATTGGCCCATCATAATTTCCATCTCATACATTCCCAGTTCATCCCTGCTATATTGGCTCACTTTCCTTATTTTCCCCCTTCTATATTGACTCACTTTCCTCACTTCTCCCTTTCTTTATTGGCTTGCTTTCCTCACTTCCCCCTTCTATAATGGCCCACTTTCCTCTGCCTTAAACCCACCATTACCATTTAGGAAAAACCCACAAATTCCCCACAATTACCCTCTTTGTTTTCACTGATTTTTTCAAATTTCTCTCAAGAGAAGTCTAAACTCCTTAATTGTCATCTCCTCACCTTCTTCAACTTTATTTCCTTTCCTCTCTCCCTTTGCCTTAATACTCAAAAATGTATTAATTGTATTCACTGCAACCTCCTATTGCTTCAACCCTCCCTGTTTCTCAAACCTCTGCTCTGGTCTCATTTTCCTCCGGTGATGTGCTGGTGAATAAATGTTTAACAACTGGCTCTCTGAGGGGGGAAAAATTTCTCTTGACATACTTTAAGTTTTTTTTTTTTTTTTAAGTGAGGCAATTGGGGTTAAGTGACTTGCCCAGGGTCACACAGCTACTAAGTGTGTGTTAAGTGTCTGATGCCAGATTTGAACTCAGGTACTCCTGACTCCAGGGCCAGTGCTCTATCCACTGCGCCACCTAGCTGCCCCGACATACTTTAAGTTTAATGTGCATTATTTTACATTTGATCCAACACTTTCTTTCGTATAGACACTCAACAAAACAAATCAAGCCCTGATTTTGAGATAATTCAAGTTGGCTCCAGCATATCCTTGCTTTCTTCCCTTCATAGTTTCACCCCTATAGTTAAATTGACCAGTTTGTAACAACTCTGATCATGTTACTCCTTTGCTCAGAAAACTTTAATAACTTACATATTACCTTCTGAAGCAATTCCTTATGCTGGAAAGATAAATCGAGGTTACATAGTGGAAGACCTTGAATACTAGACTATTTCCCATTTGTCCCCTTATGACATAGCCAAACATAACTATTCCTCATTCTCACAATGAAATCTTACTTCTCTGTCTTTTCTCTCTTGTGAATCCTATTTCCTCCATCTAGAGCAAAACTTCTTAAACTGTGGGTCTCGATCTCATATAAGGTTGTGTAACTGAATGTGGGGGTCATGAAAGATTTGGCAACAGTAAAAGATTACGTATACCTATTTTATAAATCTATGTTCCCAGGGCTGCATAAAATTTCTCGGGCAAAAAGGGGTCGTGAGTGGAAAAAGTTTAAGAAGCTCCAATCTAGGATAATCTTTTCTTATCCTGTTTAAATTCTGCCCATAATTTAAAACCCAGACTAAATGCCAGTTCCTTCCAGAAGTCTTTTTAGCATCCCTATGCCCATAAGAAATACCTTCCAAATCTGAGAGTTGGTGATTCTTAAAACTTACACAAATCTTTGTTTACACCTATAACTTGTATATTTAGTTTCTGATGTGATGGACTAGGGTCTATCTTGGGGTCTTCTGTGAAATAATAATCTCAATGGTTCCTCCCCCCCATCCAGGGTCTCCCTGGGAAACAGGTGCCCTCAGGCTGCCCATCCATCCCACAGGTGGGAAAGATGGAACAATTTTGACTTTTATCTGCATATATCTGCTACAAATGTCTCTAATGGCATTTATATTCTGTCTAATATTAATTCATCTTATCTCTTCCCCACAAATAGGGCAAAGGGTGAGCCCTAAGCAAAAATATCAATGTACCAGCTAATTTAACTTCTCTGACATCTTAGTTTCATTTGAAAGCCAGAGGGTCCTCGTCCTTAACCTTGAGGACTTTGGCAGAGAAGTAATGGCTAAATTTGGGTGTGTTTACACACACATACACAGATAGATACACATATATGTATGTATGTATATATATATATATATATACACATATATGTATTTATTAAATGAATGAAACTCTGGCATTCAAGGCCTTCTACCATCTGGCCCCTTTCTATCCAGCTTCCATGATGAGAGACATAATAAATAGTGTGTTGGGCTTGGAGTCAAAAAAACCTGAGTTCAGATGTTGCCTCTGACACGCATTATCTATGACTGCCTTAAGCTTCCATTTGCTCCTTTGCAAAATGAGGGAACTGGATTAGATGATTTTTAAGGTCCCTTTCAGATTTAAGTCTGTACTCCCATGACCTCAAGACCTTGAAAGTCCAGTCAGGAGCCTAAAGGTAAAGGCTGTTCCAGCTCAGCCACCAGAAGGAGTTGATCTCCACCTGAGCAAAATAGATGTGAAGACTGTCCCCTTCCGCACCCCTGAAATTCTGGGGTTAGGATCACTCTACACATAGCTAAAGAGCTACTCTTTGTCAAATAACCCAACGGTACCATGAAAATAATTCCAATGGGTAATTGGTTTGACTTTTCATAGCTGACTCCCATGATTGCTTAGGTTATTCCCAGGTCATAGAATAATAGAATGTTAATAAACTTGAGTGACCTTTACAATCCTCTACTCCGATCCTATTGTTTTACAGGTTAAGAAACTGAGGTCAAGACAGACTCCATTTGGCCATGGCCAAACAGCAAGGTAGAACTAGAACCCAAATTTTATAGTTCCTTTTGTCCCTTGTTCCTTTTACTATATAGGGGGATGAAGAAGGACGGAAAGATGCATGTTTCTCTACATTAACATAGTTTCTGTTTTGGGATACTAAAGTGCTTTAGAAGCATTAACACATTTTTTAATAGTGCCAATCCTACCATAGAAGATGTAAAATTCTCTAATGAATGGTATGAGGCAAATGTGCACCAGAATGTCACCATAAATAAAGGAAATTCCAAAAGAATCACACTACTCCCTGTGCTCCTTCCTGCTTTGAGAAGGGAGAATCACCGCTGAGAGGACCAGAGATCTCATGAAGGGAGTGGTGCCTGACCTGGACTTTAAAGCAACGGGAGGATTTCAAAAGACAGAGATGAGGAAGAAGAACATTACAGGCATAAAGAAGGGCCCTCTCTTCTCACTTGTTATCTTGCATTTATTTATCTGTGTGCATGTCCACTTGTCCAGTAGAATGTAAACTCCTTGAGGGCAGGGACTGCTTTTTAGTTTGCAGACTCTCTACGAGAAGCAGATGAACTCATTTAACATGCCTGTGTTCCTCTTGTGGTGTGTGGGGGTGGGGAGAAGAGAGTAAGAGAAGAGAGAAAGGAAAGAGAGAGGGGGGTAAAAGAGAAACACAGAGAGAAGGAAATAAGAGAGAGAGAGCAGGAGAGAGAGACAAAGAGAGACAGAGAAAAGAAGAGAGATAGAAAGGCAGACAGAGAGAAGAGAGAGACAGACAGACACAGATACAGAGAGAGGCACAGAGACAGAAAGAGATAGAGAGACACAAAGAGAGACAGACCGAGAGGCAGAGGCATATTCAGAGACAGAGACAGACAGAGAAAGACAGAGAAAGACAGAGAGAGAGAGAGAGAGAGAGAGAGAGAGAGAGAGAGAGAGAGAGAGAGAGAGAGAGAGAGAGAGAGAATTCATGGCCACATCCTGTGGTGCTCCATAGATTCAGCATGGAGCAGTTTATTTGATCCTTCCAGACTGAGCTCTGCTCAATCCCCAGTCCTTAAAGAGAGGATGCTTGGCAGTGGACATTGAGTCAAGAAAGAAGGGACTGGGACTTTATATAATCTTTGACTTTTTCCTAGCACCCAGCCCAGGGCTCTGAGCAAAATAGGCTCTTAATAAATATCAAAGTTGAAGTCAAATTCTTCTGGGGCCAGTCACTGTGGGAAGAAGTTGGGGATTTGTGAGCCTTTTGATAGTTCTCATTAAACCGAGAAAGTATCCACTTACTCTGCCTACACAGAGAGTCAGATATAGCTATTCCAGGCAGCGGTATCATTTCCCAATATTTCTATAAGCTGTAGACAAAGTATTTAGGGATGGAGGCAGTATGGTACAGTGGAAAGAACACAGAGTCCAAATAGAATCAAGGACATGAATCCAAATACTGCTTTTGACATTTATTACCTGCATGACCTTGGGCAAGTCATTTAACTTCCTTGGGCTTCAGTTTCCTTGAGAGCAGGGAGAGTTTTTGATGTTTGTTGTTGTTGTCTTTTCTTGTATCCACCAGTACTTAGCACAATGCTTGGCACATAGCAGACACTTGATGCTTAATTGATTGATGAAAACCTTTAAGGTCTCTTCCAGCTCTATATTTATGATCATAAGAATCAAAACAATTCTTTTGATTAATCATGATACTAGGAATTAAAAAGGTAAGCCATAAAGACTTCCAATCTATGTCATCTTATCTTGAAAAGACCACAGGGCTCCTGAGGGCAGAGAGAACCTGGAACTGTGCAGGTAATTAGTGATTTATTGCTGAATTGAATGGAATCAATCTAAAGTTGAGACCTCAGAGGTTTGAGTCCTGGTTCTGGCACTAACAGTTGTGTGATTTTGGCACAAAATTTTTTAATCTCTCTCAATTATAATTTTTCATCCATAAAATGGGAATTGTAAAATTTGAAAATCTGCAGTGGAGCCCTATTATTTATTGAATACAAGAAAAACTACTTAGCATTACATTTAAGGACTTCAATTGTCTAGCTCTAACCTCCTTTTCTTGGTACTAATCCCTTTTTTTTTTTTTTAATTTTTTTTAGTGAGGCAATTGGGGTTAAGTGACTTGCCCAGGGTCACACAGCTAATAAGTGTTAAGTGTCTGAGGCCGGATTTGAACTCAGGTACTCCTGACTCCAGGGCCGGTGCTCTATCTACTGCACCACCTAGCTTCCCCTTGTACTAATCCCTTTTATTAACTCTGTGTTTCAGTCAAACTAGATTCTCTGCCGTTGCCCATCTCCTCTTGCCCTTTCTCACATTCAATTTAAACAATACATTTATTAAGCATCCTACTATGTGCTAGGCACTGATGAGGCAAAGGGAGCCAAGTAATGAAAAAGCTTCTGGTATATCTTTTTTTATTTTTTTTGTTTGTTTTTGTGGGGCAATGAGGGTTAAGTGACTTGCCCAGGGTCACACAGTGAGTAAGTGTCAAGTGTCTGAGGTCGGATTTGAACTCAGATCCTCCTGAATCCAAGGCCGGTGCTTTATCCACTGCGCCACCTAGCTGCCCCCAGCTTCTGGTATATCTTGGCGCAAGCTGATATACACTTGGTGCTAGAATACAATGAGAAGACTCCATGGAATGTTCACTGGAGGGAGACCAACTGAAGTTGAGACTTGTCATGCTGCTCTGGCACTGAGAGCTTCTGTCTTGGACCTCCTACCCTTGTGCCATCGATGTGGTGCATGGGGCTGTTTGTTCAAGGCTATCTGTGTTGGATCAGGGGTGTGGCTCTTGCTGTTGTAAAGTCTAAAAGTGGATTGCACCAGAATTGGGGAAGTGATTGGTGATGAAAACTGTGGTCAGATCGGGGAGGGCGCTGCCTATCTGAATTGTGCCAGCTGAGCTTATTCCTGACTTTGTCCCTAGAGAAAAGTGCTCATGGATCAGCATTGAAACTACATAACACAAAGGATGAGCCAGCTGGACAATTGTTACAACAGCATAGATTGCAGTGCTGACCTCACCTAAATACTTTCTCTTCTCTGGCTCACAAGCAAGAGAAATTCATCTCTGATACAGGGACTTTCTTCCTTCTTCCTTATTTCTTGACATTAACCTTCTCAAAGCTCCTAGTCTCATAGCATGATACAACCCAGACTTCAATAACTATAATATAAAATGTTAAGAATGAATGTTAGGGGCAGCTAGATGGCGCAGTGGATAGAGCACCGGCCCTGGAATCAGGAGTACCTGAGTTCAAATCCGGCCTCAGACACTTAACACTTAACTAGCTGTGTGACCCTGGGCAAGTCACTTAACCCCAATTGCCTCACTAAAAAAAAAAAAAAAAAAAAAAAAAAGAATGAATGTTAGTGGGGGCAGCTAGGTGGCGCAGTGGATAGAGCACAGGCCCTGGAGTCAGGAGTACCTGAGTTCAAATCTGACCTCAGACACTTAACACTTACTAGCCTTGTGACCCTGGGCAAGTCACTTAACCCCAATTGCCTCACTAAAAAAAAAAAAAAGAATGCATATTAGTGTAATGATTGCTGAGATCAAAAATGCTTTGTACTTAAATTGGCATGCACACATTTCAACATCTTTATTAATAATCATTTCCATGTCAAAAAAAAGAATGCATAAGAAATAGAAATGAAATGCTATTTGAGATTCAAGAGGCAAAGGATTAATAACTGTTAGAGAAATGTGGGAAGGCTTCCTGCAGGAGCTAAAGCTAGAGTTGGGCCTTAAGGGATGGATAGGATTATAACAGGTAAGATTGAATTCAGGGAGCAAGGAACAGCATGAACAAAACATGGAGGTGGGAAAATACAATTTGTATACAGGACTATACAATAAATAATTTGGTTGGAGTATAGAGAACACAGAAGGGAAGTGTATGAGATGAGGTTGGAAAAGCAAAGTAGCACCAGATTATGGAGGCCCTTGAACACCACATTAAGGAATTTGAACTTTATTTGGCCTTTGACGACTCTGGAAGAGAGAGTGAGGCTAATGACTTTGTGTCACTCTGCCTCGCTTAAATTCAATTCACAATTGAGTTAAGAAACCACCCTGGGGGGCAGCTAGGTGTCACAGTGGATAAAGCACCGGTCCTGGATTTAGGAGGACCTGAGTTCAAATCCGGCCTCAGACACTTGACACTTACTAGCTGTGTGACCCGAGGCAAGTCACTTAACCCTCATTGCCCCGAAAAAAAAAAAAAAGAAACCACCCTGTAAAGTCATTGGTCCTTTTCGAAATGAAGGACAAACAACAACAACAATATAATCGACTTGTGCATAAGGAAAATTAATTTGGTGAGCAGTACAGATTTGAAAATTGTATTTTGAATATATCACATTATATAATATAACATTATATTGCATCACTTATATTTTCTATTATATATGAAATAGTTATATACATAATTTGTTATATATTATACTTAGAAAGACAAATTATACATAATGGAGTTTTATGTATGATCTTTTTCTGTTCTAATGAATTTATGAAAACATTAATTTTATTTGGTGGTTAAAGTTATAAGAAAGAAAAAAATGGAAAGACAAAGAGGTGGCTAGGCAGTACAATAGATAGTGTGCTGGGCTTGGAGTCAGGAAGACCTGAATTAAAATTTTGCTTCAGATGCTATATGTGTGACCCTGAGCAAGTCATTTCACCCTGTTTACCTCAGTTTCCTCACCTGTAAAATGAGGCAGAGAAGGAAATGGCAAACCACTGTAGTATCTCTGCCAAGAAAACCCCAAATAGGGGTTAGACATGACCAAAAAATGACTGAACAACAAGAAAAATGGGGGTTTAATAGCACCTATCTTGAAGAGCTGTAGGGAGGATCAAATAAGATAATATTTCTAAAGCAGCACAATCCTGGCACATAGTAGGTGCTATAAAATGCTAATTCCATTCACTTCCCTAACTAAAAAAAGAAAATTAGTCGACAGCCAGGAGATTAGAAGTGGGAAAGAGTAGAGGCAGGAAGACTGGTTAGAAGCAGACTCCCATTAACATAATGTCATCACTCTCTAGAAGGGAAAATGAGGGGGCTGGAGGAGACAGCCTCTTAAATGTGTCAGCCATGAGTTTTGAGTTCTTAACGTGAACACGTGTTTCCTTGGAGGAGCAGCACCTTGATCTATTAGTACCTACTGCACAGGATTAATTTATCAAATGTGCTAGTTATCACCTAGCAGAGAGAAGGATCCCAACGGAATGGAAAATAGGGCAAAGATGTTTGTATTGGAGCATGAGGGGCTGGGAAAGGTCTGGAAGCTCAGTGTATTTGGGGCTTAGGAAGAGCAGATGTGGAGGAGTAATTTAAATTTGAGACAGTGGCTCTGCACTGTGTGCTTGAAGAGTAGAAGCTGTCTGTCCCCTTCCCAGTTTCCCCTTGGCCACAGCCAAATGAAAAGGGCCTTTTGTGGTTGGGACCAGAAACAGGAGAGCCCAGTATTATTCAATTCAATCTGGAATTTCGGGCACAATATAGAACTGAGTGGTTGTGTAGGGCTCCCAATTGGAATTTTCTAAGTACTCTCTAGGAGAAGTAGCCTTGAACCTGTCTTCGAAACGACACCTAATTAGATAAGGTTAGGATGCCAACCTCAAGATAATTTCTGTTGATCAAATAAGTGAAACAGAAAACGTTAAGCAGCGCTTGACAGGTCTCAACTAGTCAGTTCATTTCTGAGCTAAGAATTTCCCCTATAGTTCATATGTCTAATAATCCTCATTAAATCCTCATTCCATCTCTCCTAGCAAGATTATGTCTGTAATTACTGGTGCTTAGCTTCATGGTACTTTATAGGTAATTACCTAAAAGATCAGAATATCTGGGTCCCTACCAGATTTGGAGTTTAGTAGATTCTGTACAGAGTTTATAAAAATACCATACCCTCGTCTAGCCTCAGTAATGAGCTTCATTTTCTTTATTGGTATGATAATGAGAAGAAATAGGGCACATGGATAAAATGCTGCACTTGGAGTCATGGGTTCTATAGTTGGAAAGGAACTTAAAAACCATTGGGTCCATTCCTCTTATTTTAGAACTGAAGAAATTGAGGTCCAGAAAGGATAAAAGATCCCACAAGAAAATTTTAGTTCAAATTCTATTTTTGGGGCGGCTGGGTGGCACAGTGGATAAAGCACTGGCCTTGGATTCAGGAGGACCTGAGTTCAAATTCGGCCTCAGACACTTGACACTTACTAGCTGTGTGACCCTGAGCAAGTCACTTAACCCTCATTGCTCCACACACACAAAAAATCTCTCTTTGATACTACCAAATCTTTGCTACCGTTTCCCTGAATTGTCACTCTGGCTACCTTATTTTAGAAATACCATCTCCATCATGCTTTAAAGTTTACACAAATTTTTCATATATTAGTTATCCCTTCCACATTGCAGTCATTGGGGGGTGGCACCCCCTCAATCAGGAAAATCAAAGTAAATGTTTTTGCCCTTCCCTTGGTACCAGAAAAGGTCTGAATTTTTTTTCTTTTATGAGGTGTTTACAGGACCACATTGTAAAATTTGGTTAAGTATTTGGTCACAGACTATATTATATAAGACTAGACATATATTTTATGCATTTCTGAGTTTCTAAACTTTTTCTGTGTCTTCTTCTGGCCTTTGCGTATTATCTGTAGCTTCTACAAAACTCTCCCCAAATTCCCATTTCATTTCTTATGCCAGCCTGTTATATATTGAAATCACAATGGGGAAAATCATGATGTGGAAGGGATAACTGTATCTTATTTGAACCTCACAACACTGGGAGGTAGGTGTTATTGATGAAGAAACTGAGGCACACAGAAGTTAAGTGACTTGCCCAGGGTCACACAACTAGTAAGTGTCTGAGGCAACATTCAAACTTGGGTCTTCATGACTCCTTTATAGGACACATTTGCCCTGCCCTTTCATGGAGGCCTAACAAAGTTATCACCCCATCCATTTGCTGTACCCTGGGGTTATCGCAATCTCCTTTATCTAATACTTGTCCCTGACCAACCCTATGGTATCAAGTCCCCACCCCACTAATCTCTAGTGATCCAAGCTCTCTTTCCATCTCCCGACAAAACTTGTCCTACATCTTTCATCCAACTAACTTTCAAGCACTTGAAATGTGATCCCCTCCCAGCGGGATTTTCACTTTAATGGGGATGAAAGTCTTAAACTACAAGCTTCAAACTCTGGCAGTACATTTTCACACATGGAGGAAATAGGCAGGAGGACAGGGCTTTTCTGTCCCACCATGTCACATCACAGAGGCAGTCTTTTTCAATGAGGACTTTGTCATGAAGGTCTATCAGAAATAAATAGGGGCAGCTAGGTGGCGCAGTGGATAGAGCATCAGCCCTGGATTCAGTAGGACCTGAGTTCAAATCCGGTCTCAGACACTTACTAGCTGTGTGACCCTGGGCAAGTCACTTAACCCCAATTGCCTCACTACAAAAAGAAAGAAAGAAAGAAAGAAAGAAAGAAAGAAAGAAAGAAAGAAAGAAAGAAAGAAAGAAAGAAAGAAAGAAAGAAAGAAAGAAATCTACTACTTTCCCATCCCCTCCTTCCTTGGCACCATCTTGCTCTTGGGGGTGGGGGTGGGGGGGAAGCATAGCTCTAATGTAGGAAGACACAGACTTCCCTCTCCGCTTTTCCTTTCCTCCCTCCCCCATGCCTTCACATCCCTTTCAGGTGACCAAAGCCTTTTTCCCTTTCAAAACTAGTTCCTAATAAAGATCCCAATATTAGTCATCTACATTTCAGTGTGGACAGATAAATCACTGGGCTGTTTGAATGAATTTGAAGCCTTCTCTCTAAGTAAGAAATGAAAGGAATATCAAGCACCAGTAAGCAGGTAGAGGACCCATTTGAAAAGGGGCAGGAAGCTTCCTGGTGCCCTGGAGTCAATGACCCATGGGCTCTGCTCAGAAGGACAGCTAAGCTCTGCTTGAGGCTGGGCTCATGGGAGACAAGGGCACAGACCCAATTCACATTCATGTTTCCTCCCCCTTTAATCCTGAGACATGTCACTAGAGGCTTTTCATGGGCCTGGGTGAAGGCCAGGCCTGAGATTTATTTTCAGTCCCCTTGCAGCATCAGCACTGTCCTGCAGGCATCAACCTTATTATATTTCATTCAACTGAGCCTCAGAAATAGCAGAACCATGGACAGACCTGAAGACTTTGCAGTGCCCCAAGTCCTTTCTGCCTCTCTTCATAATAAGGCCTTTTTTGGAGACTCGGTTAAACTGAAGGCTGATCTGGCATTGGACAGGAAGGAACTCACAGGACCCCAACTCCTAGGATGCTTGGAGAAGCCCAAGCTAGGTAGTGAGATAGAAGGGGAAAGGGGAGTACCCTTTGATTCTGCCATTGAGGGGCTGACTTGATAAGAGGTCAAACCACATGGGGACAGATTGAACCAGAGAGAGCATTCAGGTCGTCTCAACTCCTGTATGTTAAAAGTCACAAGAACTATAAAAGTCTGGCCTTCTGCAAAATGATGAGGGAGACAAATTGGGCTTTGGTTCCCCTATCATTTCCTTTTGCATCTGTCTCCAAATGCAGACAGCCAGTGCCAAAATGAGTCTGACTGGCCAGGGCATAGAACTGTCAACTGAGCTGTATTTAACTGTATATTAGCATCTTACCGATGTGTCTTCACAATTCCCCTTGCCAGCAGGATCAGAGATTATGTCCTGGTTGTTTGAACCTTTCATCTCTGAAACTTCTGACCTGGGGCCCTATTGTCCTGATTGGCGACTGCCTCACCAGTCCCATCATTTCATGCCCACCCCATGACCCAGCCATGCTTCACTATCCATTTCTCTTTCTAGCATATTCTCAACAGCCTCAGACTGCCACCCTTTTTTGTGCAATCATGATCAAATCAACTCTGCCATCGTTCCTTGAATGGGCATATCAATCTACTCCCCTGTGGCCCCAATTTGCTATCCCTTGTGTAGCAATAAAAATATAGTGATCCCCATATGTGTGGTGAGGATCCACCTATGATCCTGTCTTTGAGCGTGGCTCCAAGGGAGGTGGAATAGACATCTCTAGCTACTTCTCTCTCCACTCCTTTCTAAAGGATACTTTCATTCCTACCAAGAGGGGAAGCAGGAAATTGGGGCCAGGAGCTAATCTATTCTCCCCAGAGAAATAGGGTACCAGGGGGCAGCTAGGTGGCACAGTGGATAAAGCACCGGCCCTGGATTCAGGAGGACCTGAGTTCAAATCTGGCCTCAGATACTTGACACATTAGCTGTGTGACTCTGGGCAAGTCACTTAACCCTCATTGCCCCGCAAAAGAAGAAGAAGAAGAAGAAGAAGAAGAAGAAGAAGAAGAAGAAGAAGAAGAAGAAGAAGCATTCAATAGAGTGTCCTAGGTCTCACCCAAGGGGAAAACTCTCCTCTGTCTCTGGAGTAGCAAGCTGGAGATAGGGACATGATGGATATTGCCAGTTCCTGTCATGTCTTCCCACAGTCTTTTTCCTTCAGCAGCCTGAAGCAGGGTTGGCCTCTTTCATCTTCTCTCTTGGATCTGGAAGTCAACTCCACACAGAAAAAAAAAAATCAAAACTTGACCAATCCCAAAAGAGTAACTCTTGATTGAAGAGTCTCAAAGTGGGGACTCAAGGGAACTCTTAGGTGGGGAGTCCTTAAAGGGACCCACCTTGAGAATTGAAACTCACCTCTTTTTTTCCCTTTTGTTCTGATTAATGTGGAAATATGTTGAACATGATTGTAATGTATAACCTATATCAAATTTCTTGCTGGCCTCAGGAGGGGGGAGGGAAAGAAAGGTGGGAGAAAAATTTGGAACTCAAAAAATATCTTTACATGTAATTGAGAAAAATTAAAATTTAAAATTAAAAAAAAAGAAACTCTCACCTCCCATCAAGTTTGCTCACCCTTCATGTAAGGTAGGGCCTTCAACTCCACCAATAAGAAAAGAGTCCAATACCAAAGGGCTTTGGGACAGGGGTTACATCTGGACAAAAGAAGCCCTTTCCAGGACCCTCCTCTCCTGGGTGTATTCTTTCCCCCTATTAGAATATAAGCTTTTTTAATCCAGGGACTGTCTATACTTTTGTATCTGTATCCCCATTATTTATTACCATGCATGGCACATAGTAGGTTATACTTGATAAATGCTTTCTATTTCATTCATTTATTCCCAGGTTATTTTTTAGGATTTTACCTTTTTCTCACTGACCACTCACAGGCCCTCATCACCCACTTTACAACTCTACTATTGTTATAGTTTGCTGGTGGGTCTGACTGCCTCAAGCCTGTCCCCCATTCCAACCCATTCTCTAGCCACTAAAGTGACATTCCTAAAGCTCAGGTCTCACCATGTCTCTCCCCTACTCAATAAACTCCTATAGCTTCCTATTGCCTCCAACAAAATGCTGTTTGTTATTCAAAACTCTTCATAAATTATCCCCCTACTCCCTCTACTCCCTTTCCGGTCTTCTTACACGTTATTCTGGGACACATACTCTTCCATCCAGTAACATTGGCCTTCTGAGGCTTTTCCATAAACAAGACACTCCTCTTGGCTCCAGGTATTTTGTCTTTCTTTCCTCCATGCCTGGAAAGCTATTTCTTTTCATCTCTGCCTACTAACCTCCCTAGCTTCCTTTAAAATCTTCCTTAAATCTCTTTAAAATCTCTTCTTTTACTGGAAGCCTTTCCCTATCACTCAATTTTAGTGCCTTCGTTACGTTAATTATTTTATATATCTATATCTACAATCTATCTATCTATCTATCTATCTATCTATCTATCTATCTATCTATCTATCTATCTATCTATCTATCTATCTATCTATCTATCTACCTATCTCTCTATCTATCTCTATCTCTATCCTGCTTGTAACTTTGCATCTGTCTGCATGCTGTCTTCCCTACTAGATATATAAACTCCTTGAGGGCAGGACTGTCTTTTGTCTTTCTTTGTATCCCCAGAACTTACACAGTGCCTGGCATATGGTAGACACTTAATAAATGTTTATTGATTAATATATTTTTTTTCTTTCTAACCCTTCCTGGGTTCCCCACTATAGGCCCTACTTTGGAGAATGGGGAAGAAAGGCGGAGTCATATCACCTTTTGCTCTAAATGTTTCTAAGTCCCCTCTTTCTCAATAAAGCCTACAAATCTTGTGTCCTTGTCTCCCAGACTCTATAAATGATTAATATTATTCTGATAAACTAACCAAGCTAATAAACTACTTAAGCCACTAACAGCTAATAAATCCTTAATGTGTTCCCCTTCCCAGGTAATAATTACATTCCTAAATTTAAGGAATAAACAATAGCAAGAAGGTCATGGACTCAAGCAAGAAGGCTTGGGGCAGGGAGTTTTTTGTTCCTAGGAACTGGTGGTAGGGGGTGGAAGCCCTTAAATCACACCACATTTAGGGGGCTCCTGATTTCATTTGAATAAGGCTGGTCCTAATTCCCAACCAGTTAGGTAGGGCTTAACCTGCATTATTGCATGGTTTAATAATGTTCAACTCCCTCCCTCTCTCCCATTCAATAAATAACAATTCAATGAACCTTTATGAAGGGAAGAGGGGTTGTAGGAGATACAGAATTTAGATAAGACAGGGCCTTCTCTGTCCTCATGGACCTGAGTTGTAGATTATCCCAGAAGTTTTTCTTGCCTGGCATTTCAGGCTTTCCACAAACCTGGCGCTAGCCTTCCTTTCCTGCTTTATTTCACATAGCTACCTTTCTTGCCCTCCCTCTTTGTTCCAGTTAGACTGGACAATTAACTGCTCCCTTATCTTGGCCTGAGATTTCCTGTCTGCCTTCATGCAGGTGCAGGCATGAAATTGACCCCTCCTCATCTCTGCCTGTTGAAATCTTTCTCCTTCTTCAAGACCCAGCCTCAGTGTGTCACCTCTTCCACCAAGTCTTCCCTGATGCCTTTAGCCAAAAGAAAGCTCTCCCTCCTCAGAATCTTCAAAGGTACTTTGAATTTCTTGTTTAATCACTATTCCATTATACTACATATCACCTATGAATGATATGTGTATACACCATGTATACAAATCCCGTCTCTTCAATTAGATTATAAATAGTTGCCCTCAAGCAAGGCAACTATCTAGTTTTCATCTTTTTATTACCCAGATCTGGGTAGCTAGGTAGCAAAGTCGATAAAGTGGCAGGCCTGGAATCATGAAGACTCATCTATTTTAGTTCAAATCTGAAATCTAAATGGAGAGCCCCTTCTCCCAGAACACTTACTGTTTGTCAATGTGTGACCCTGGGCAAATCGCTTAACCCTGTTTGCCTCAGTTTTCTCATCTGTAAAATGGGCTGGAGAAGGAAATGGCAAACCACTCCAGTATTTCTGTCAAGAAAACCCCAAATAAGGACATGAAGCATTAGACATGACTTAAATGACTGAACAACAACAAAATCCCCAGATCTAAGACAATGCCTTATCTATACCTAGCAATAGGTATGTTCTTTCTCTGGAGAAAAAGAAAGTATGAATGTAATGCTTTCTCCAGAAAGGCAGAGACTTCTGTGATTTGGAGTTTTTATGCCCATCTCCTGAAGCAAGAAAATATTTCATGGTTTGGAATGGGGGGGTAGGACTAAATGGAGTACTCCTCCTCCCCCCAAAAGGAAGGAACAAAATAAGACAGGGCATGTTGCTTCCCCAAGCAGTTTTCATCCCAAACCATGTGGTATTTCTTTCCCTCACAAGATAAGCAGAAAACCCTCAGATCCCAGAAGTTTATACCAGTCCAGGCTATTCCCCTTCCAATCTAGAGGAGGCATTATATTATGAGGCATTTGGGGGCACAGGGAGGTCTTTCCAGTCCCTGTAACTACAACACATAGTTGTGTCTAAGACCAACCCTGATTACCAAAGTGACCTTGAAGTTTCAGGCTCTGTTCCTTCTGGGAAATCTACTCCTATCATGTTTTCTCTGCAATCAAGCAAGACGTGTGCTGTCAGTGGGAAAGCTTCTTACTTGATTATTGGAAATAAAGTGAGAAATAAATCACCATGGAGAGCCAAGTGGAGAAAGATCTGATTGCAGCCGGATTTCTTAGTCATTCCAGGGCCACCAAATACCTTTATTTCCTTAGTTACCAGTGTTGACTAAGGTCATAACCTTCGAAATCATGCTGGGTCAGTTTAATCCTCTGAAACCCGGGGTCTTTGAAAACTTGTTTAAAAATTATTTTGATAACTGTTTTTCAATATAATTGGTTTTCTTCATAATCCCATGTATTTTTTTATGTATTTAAAAATACTGTTCTAAGAAAGGATCCATAGGCTTCACCAGATTGCTAAAGGGATCCATAAAACTAGAAAAGTCAAGAACTTTTAGTCAAAGACTTCTTCAAACTCTGGTTTGAAAGCACTTTGCTTCATAAGCAAAGCTTTCCAGATCAATTACTTAGGATTCAGCAGATGTGGCTCTCTTCTCCACAGTCTCCCCCTCCTTTTTCCTCCCCAATGCCCACTCAATTTTCAAGCTGTCCAAATTGAGTGGCCTAAGTAGATTGGAAACAGATGCTACACAAAAAGTATTTTTTTTCTAGAAATCTACTTGTATTGGAAAAACAAAACCCCAAACCCCCTGAAATCTACCAGAAACCACCATGCTCCTGGGAAGGGATAAGGCCATAGTCGGTGGTTTCTGGCTTGAAAGAAAATGAATTCTCCTTCCTGAACTCTCCTCTCCTCCCACCCCCTCCCAGCTGTTGCAATCACTTCTCTAAGTTTTTTTGTATTTTTTTGGTGAGGCAATTGGGGTTAAGTGACTTGCCCAGGGTCACACAGCTAGTAAGTGTCAAGTGTCTGGGGCCGGATTTGAACTCAGGTCCTCCTGACTCCAGAGCCAGTGCTCTATCCACTGCGCCACCTAGCTGCCCCACAATCACTTCTCTATAGGGATTGTTCAGACATTTCTGGATCCCCCAAAGTAGCATCACAGATATCAAATGGATATCACAGAGAGGCAGCAGATTCAAGAGGACATGCCTTTTCTTTCTTTCTTTCTTTCTTTTTGGTGAGGCAATTGGGGTTAAGTGACTTGCCCAGGGTCACACAGCTAGTAAGTGTTAAGTATCTGAGGCCGGATGGTCCTCTATCCACTGCACCACCTAGCTACCCTGACATCCCTTTTTTTTTTCTGATAAAAGTATTTTGTTTTTTCCAGTTACATGTAAAAATAGGTCTCAACATTTGTTTATACCAGCTTTCCAATTTCAGATTTTTCTCCCTCCCTCCCCTCCCTCCTCCTTCCCCTAGACAGCAGGTAATCTGATATAGGTTATATATATATATATATATAACATTAAATACATTTCTTCATTAGTCGTGTTATAAGAGAAGAATCAGAGCAATGAGGGGGAAAAAACCCTCAAAATAGAAAAACAACAGCACTAAAAACAAAAGAAATAGTATAGTTCAATCAGTATCTATACTCCACAATTCTTTTCTTTTTTTTTTTCTGGATTTGGAGATCCCCTTCCATCATGAGTCCCCTGGAACTCTTTTGTACCATTGCATTGGTGAGAAGAATCTAGTGCATTACAGTAGATCAACACACAATGTTGATGATACTGTGTACAATGTTCTTCTGGTTATGCTCATCTCACTCATCATCAGTTCATGCAAGTCCTTCCAGGTTTCTCTGAACTCCTCCTGCTCATCGTTTCTTACAGCACAATAGTATTCCATTGTATTCATATACCACAACTTGTCCAGCCATTCCCCAATTGATGGGCATCCCCTCAACTTCCAATTCCTTGCCACCACAAAAAGAGCAGCTATAAATATTTTTGTATATGTGGGTCCTTTTCCCTTTTTCATGATCTCCTTGGGGAAAAGACCCAAAAGTGGTATTGCTGGGTCAAAGAGTATGCACAGCTTTATAGCCCTTTGGGCATAATTCTAGATTGCTCTCCAGAATGGTTGGATCAGTTCACAGCTCCACCAACAATGCATTAGTGTTCCAATTTTCCCCCAGCTTCTCCAACATTCATTATTTTCCTTTTTTGTCATATTAGCCAATCTGATAGGTGTCAGGTGGTATCTCAGAGTTGTTTTAATTTGCATCTCTCTAATCAATAGTGATTTAGAGCATTTTTTCATATGGGAACAGATAGCTTTGATTTCTTCATCAGAAAACTACCTGTTCATATCCTTTGACCATTTCTCAATTGGGGAATAACTTGGATTCATATAAATTTGATTTAGTTCCCTATACCGACATTCCTTTTGAAACCTGATTTGAATTTGGCCTCCACCCAGGTGAATAACAATTATTTTTGAGGGTGATGGGATGTCTAAACATGGGGCTTAGGTTCTGAGTTGAAGGAAAGGAATGAGCTTCTAGTCATTCCTGTCCAGGCCACTGGATTAACACCCACACTCTCCATTTCATTATGTTTCTATCAAATACCAAGGATAACAGGATATGGATTTGTGCCTGTTTTAGCAATTCATTGAGAGCTATTTTAAACTAAGCCCTCATGAGCAATTTTTGCACTTGGGGCAAGCAAGGAAGAGGGGAAGATCAACTTGTGCATCCCGAGGTTTACATACTGCTTGGGCATTGACTGTGGTGGGTGGAAGAGGGCGAGGATCACCTTGGGTAGAGATGGAAGAGGGGAGGGAATCCCATTTCAGGACACCAGAAGGTATATATGCTTCTGGAGGAGAGGATGGCAAAGAAACTGTACAGCTATTAGGAAAAGGAAGCATAAAGAGGGAAGGAAGGAGTGTGCTGTTCTATATGTGGGTAGGGGAGGAAGCATGCCACTGGCAAGTGCTGTTTTCCCTTCTAGATGTCTCACTGTGAGGCAAAGCTCCAGTGACCCTTCCCTAGCTATAGCTCTGGTTTTAAAACTTCTTTTGAAGAGTTGAAAATATTTGTTATATTGTTTTTATGGTTTTCCAGTCAAATATGAAGTGCTTTGATAGCAAGTCAAGTAAGTACACTTGCCACTTTTTTTAAAGGTATCCAAATGTATCCCCCTCATAGGGTGAGAATAAAGGATACTTATTGGTTAGTTCTATTGGTATTTGTATAACATCAAGAGCTTTAAAGAAGGCCTCCATAATACTGGGTGGACCCACTGTGGGGGACTTGTGGGAGAAAATGGACAAGACTCACACAGGATAAGCAGTCATGGATAGGCTGCAATCTGCATTATTGAAGGGAACATCCACTTTGATGAAAGCACAGATCCATTGAAGTAATTTACGTGATGGGGAGAGAGAGAGAGAGAGAGAGAGAGAGAGAGAGAGAGAGAGAGAGAGAGAGAGAGAGAGAGAGAGAGAGAGAGAGAGAGAGAGAGAGATGTACAAAAATATTTATAGCAACTTTTTGTTGTGGCAAGGAACTGGAAACTATGGAAGTGCTCTCATGGGGAATAGCTGACCAAGTTATGGTTCATGAATGTGATGGAATACTATTGTGCTATGAGAATTAATGATGAAGGAGATGAATTCAGAGAAAACAGGGAAGACTTTTATGAACTGAGCAAAAGTAGGACAATTTGTACAACAGCCTTGTAAAAATGAATAATTTTGTAAGATTTAATATCTCTGATCATTGCAATGATCCATCATGATTCTGAAGGACAAACAATGAAGAATGCTACCCACCTCCTCACAGAGATGTGATGGACTCAGTACAAATGAGACATATATTTTTGAACATGGCTAATGTGAGAATTTTTTTCTTTGAATATGCATATTTGTCACAAGGATTTTTTCTTTCTCAATGGAAGGGGGAGAAAATAAATACTTGGTAATTGAAAAAAATGAAACTTGATTAAAAATCAAATAACTTATAATGGGGGGTATATAGTTGTATCTCTATTTCTTATTGGCCGTGGTTGGGATTTATTTGATGTCAAGTCCTCGTCAGTCGGGAATATTATTCTAAAGATAAAATTGTTCCCACGGCTACACATGATCTGCTTATAACCATCTTCTTCATGAAGTGTTTGTGAGAATTCATTATATTAAAAAACAAAGACAGTCTGTGTTAAGTACCCTCTTGCACTGTTACATACTCAGAAGACAGAAAGACATAAAAGGCACAGTTCTAGTTTACAATCCAGTTGGGGAGATTAAAAACCTATGATAAGATTGAGGTGAAGATAATTAACAATACAAAGGCAAAAACACATATAAAATGTTGTTCAGCTATGTCTAACTATTTGTGACTCCGTTTGGGGTTTTCTTGGCAAAGATTCTGGAGTGGTTTGCCATTTCCTTCTCCAGGTCATTTTCCGGATAAGGAAACTGAGGCAAACAGAGTTAAGTGACTTGCCTGGGATCACACAGCTAGTAAGTGTCTGATTCCAGATTTGAACTCATATCTTCCTAACTCCAGGCCCAACACTCTATCCACTATAGCATGTAGCTACAAACCTACAAGTACTAGATAAATGTCAGCTGTAATAATGGCCAGATGTGTATAAGGAAGATTTTTTTCATGCATATCATCATAATTCCTTACATTTTATTAAATGAGGCAACTAGGTAGCACAATAGATCAAGTGTTGGTTCTTTGGATTGCAAACTCATGACACAAATAACAGCAAAATGTAAGTAGGGATCTTAGTCCATCAATCCACTTAATTTTCCCAGCCTCAGTATCCTTACCTGTAAGATGGTGATAAAAATGATACTAACCTCACATGATATCAAATGAGATAGCATCTAAAGCATTTTGCAAACCTTAAAGTGCTATATAAATGCTAGATATATTATATTATTATAATGCTATTATTATTACCTGTGTGGCCTTGGGCAAGTCAGGTGGCCCCTCTAGACCTTAGTTTCCTTATCTTTAAAGTGGAGGGGAGGGCGGGGCAGCTAGGTGAGAGGACTTGAGTTAAAATCTCACCTTTGATACTAGCTGTGTGACCCTGAGCAAGTCACTTAAACCTCCAATTGCCTTAAACATCCCTGGCCATCTCCAGTTGTCCTGATGTATATTTTGCCACTGGACCCAGATGGCTCTGGAAGAAAGAGTGAGGTTAGTGACCTTGAACAGCCCTCCCTCACTTAAATCCGATTCAGTGCAAGTCATGACATCACCTTGATGTCATGGTCCTCTTGGAGAACAAAGGTCAAACAACCCAGAAGTGAACAAAGAAACCAATGCAAATCTTAGTATTGGGTTTTAAAGTTTTATTTATAACTCTCAAAGACAATAGATCTTTTTTGTCTTAATGATCTTTTTTCAGATATGCAATAAAAATTAGAATATTCCCCTTAATAAAAATAGTGGGGGAGAGCCACTTATATGCAAACCATACACATGAATATTATCCCAACATATATATATATACGTATATATATAATATTTACTTTAACACTATAATTTGACCAGGTCCCCCTTTTTTTTTTTGCTGGTTCAAAAATGAGACTCTATAGAGGGAGGTCCAGTAGCTAAGATGCTGGACTGTAAATCAGAAATAAAGCCCTGATGGAGTTCCAGCCTCCATTCTGTTACGGACTTCCTGTGTGACCTTGGACAAATCACCTAAATTCTTTGGACCCAAGTTTGCTTTCTTTTAAAAGGCTACCATCCCACTTCCCTGGTTGCTAATGGGATTTAAAAAAAATAAAATACTCACTTCATTTAAAAGTTGAATAAAAAACTAGAATAACTCCATAGACAGATAATGAAAATGTGAATTTTTTCTTCTCCACTCCCAAACTAATTGGAACTTTAAATCTGAGATATACATCTTTAAGGAACATGTTGACTTGTTTTGGAGACATTCAGCAAGACTCTTGGTTGAAAAGAAAAACACCACCATGACAGCAACCGATTCCCAGAGCTACAATTTCACTGATCTTTCTCTCAGACTAAATGCTTGCTAATGGACCATCTCCTTGCTAGCAGGTGTCTGCCATTCCCAGGGGTGTAGGTGGTTAGGGAGGAGAGAATAATCAGGCTAGGAACTCTGACTCCTATGCAGAGCTGAGGAATGCTTGTCATGAAAAATATGAAGGAAAATGATCCCTTGTGGAGAACACAGCTCTGGGGCTGGAAGGGACCTTAGAAGCCATTGAGTGACTTCTCCAAGGTCAAATAGGTAGCAATTGGTAAAGCCTGCATTTGAACCCGTCACAGATTTGGCATTCTTTCCACTGAACCAAGCTCAAATACCTATTGGTGTTTTTGTTGTTGGTTTGTTTCATTTCCTAGATTGTACTATCCATATGGAACATAGGGAGGAAAAACCAAAGACCTTACTAATTAACTCAAAAGTATAAAGGGCTATTAAGTACAATACCTAAGGGGAAAACCTGGAATCTCTAGAAGATTCAATACCAAAGAAAACCACTGAGGCTGGGACAAATAGATAACCTCCGTCCAGACAATGGGGAAAATCTCCACTAGGGTGGATGTAGGCTCCCAAAGGATGGTATTTGCAGAGATCCCAATAACCTCTGTATTGATCTGTGTGATGTCACCATATAGAAGAGGAATGGGAAGGTAGTTCATGAGAGTGATATATGCTTCTGGCTTACCTCACAGGTTGGTCAGAATTATCAAATGAGATAGAAATGTGAGGGATAATTATGACTATTGGAATGGAGAGCTTGCCTTGTAGAAGCATCACTCATAGGTAGACAGTTAATATTGTGGTTACCATACTCCATCCCATAGTCCAAACCACTTCCAGTGTGTCCTCTGAGACATCCCTATAGCCAGATCTGCTGGTAGTTAAAGGATCAACCTTCCCCTCCCCTATAGAGGGAGCCCACAGAGAGAAAATTTCTCTATAGAGATATAGAGGGAAAGAGGAACCCCCCCCCCTACAAAGTGCCAAATCTTTCTGGATGTTTTTCCTCTGCTGAGTGAGAAACCAATCAATAGCCCCAAAGCTGCATTGCCTTGGGAAAGTTCACTTTTATTTTATTTTTACCCCTGCCACAGGGGTCATGGCATCCTAGAATCACAGATTTAGGGCTGGAAAGAACCTTAGATGTCATATTTAGTCAGATCCTTTCATTCCCCAGGTAAGGAAACTAAAGTGATTTGCGGCACAGGAAGTAAATTAGCAAGGGTAGCATTTGAACCTGGGTCTTCTGACTCCAAATATAGCCGTTTTTCCACTTGACTATGCTGCTTCATAGAGGATGGGGGAATCTATTTCTGATGAAGGTCCTTGACCCACAAAAATCAATCAAGGGTCAGATTTTTAAAAACCCCTTAATTTGTCATTTTGATTGTGGGTTCCCCTCCAATCCATTAGAAATATAGAAGTCAGGGCAGCGAGGTGATGCAGTGGATAAGGCACAGGCCCTGGATTCAGGAGGACCTGAGTTCAAATTCTGCCTCAGACACTCACTAGCTGTGTGACCCTTGGCAAGTCACTTAACCCTCATTGCTCCTCAAAAAAAAAAAAAGTCAACTGTTTTTAAAATTAGGAATATCATACAGAGGTTCATAGGCTGTTAGAATTGGAAAGAACCTTTAGAAATTATCCCCTTCATTTTATAGGTGAGAAAATGGATGAAACTTTTTTTTTAGGGAGCTCAACTTCAAAAGGTGAGGGGTAGAAATAAGGTCTAATAATTAGAGGAAAAGGGACAGAAAAAAATACCGGAAGAAAATAAAAAGGGAATCACCAATAAAAGAGAGGCTTAGGCAAAGGAGTGTCGATTGGAGGTCACTTCCCGCAGTCCAAAGACTGCTTTTTGAAATACAAATTAATCATCATTCACAGCTCTACAGCTGCTTTAATCTTCAGGCCTTCAGCAGCCTCTGAATAGGATACCACAGCAGTCCACCAGCAGTGATCCATACAAAGTCCGGAACAAAAGCTGGAGGTGGGATGGTTCTGCAGCAGAAAAATCTCACTAGAACTCACTTGGTTTTTCTGTTTTAGTTGACATGTCAGTTATCATGGTGTAGTGGAGAGAGTGACCTAAGAATCAATAGGACATGGATTCAAATTCTGCCTCTAATACCCATTGACCCTGTGACCTATGTGAGTCACCACCTCTTCATCCTCCCAGCCAACTCTGAAACTAGAAGGTGCAATCTGCACTGATAATGAGGGTTTCAACACCAGTGAAAGCACAGGTCTAAACCAAAGGTCTTTTTTTTTTTTTAAATAACCTACAAGGACACAAAGGTGAGATTTCCTGGTCTACTTTCTGAGGTTTGAACATTAGTATTTGTCTTCTATTTATTTTTGTTTGTTTTTTTGGTGAGGCAACTGGGGTTAAGTGACTTGCCCAGGGTTACATAGCTAGTAAGTGTCAAGTGTCTGAGGTCAAATTTGAACTCACATCCTCCTGAATCCAGGGCCGGTGCTCTAACCACTGTGCCACCTAGCTGCCCCTCCTGTTTATTTTATTATTTGGGGGGGGTTGTTTTGGGGGGCAAAGCAATGAGGGCTAAGTGACTTGCCCAGGGTCACACAGCCAGCAAGTGTCAAGTGTCCGAGGCCAGACTTGAACTCAGATCCTCTGGAATCCAGGGCCGGTGCTCCATCCACTGAGCCACCTAGCTGCCCCCCTCCTGTTTATTTTTAAAGACATCATTTCAGCATATAAATATCTGAATGGAAAAGAGAATATTGTATATATTCCAAGCTCTAGAGTGAGGAACACTTAGTGGAATTCACATTAAAATAAAACACTAAACTATTCATTCATAAGAGAACTACTAAAAATAATTTGGCACATTGGAAAAACAGAGGCAAATATTGCAGAATAGAAGGGGCATTTCTAGACCTATTTATGAAACAGCATTTGGGTTTAAACGGGTTGGGTTTTTTTAATACTGTAAATGAACTTTTTTCCTTAGAGCAAAACTTACAACCTCCTTTAAAAGCTAAGGAATCATCCCTCAGTACTTCAATGTCAGCAGAATCGACCTAATTCTGTTCTGTGTTGCCACTCATCTCAAAGGCAGCTTCACACAATTGTGGTGAGAGACCACAGATTTGAAGCTGGAAGAGACTTTAGATGTTATCTTCCAAATCTTTCATTTTATAAAGAAGGAAATTGAGGCCCAGACGAGTTGATTGCCTGAGGTCACACTGGTGGACATGGTACAGGAAGGACTTTAATTTCCAGAGATCTTTCTACTGTACCAGGATCCACAGTAGAGATGGATACCCTTCCAACTCCATATCAGTGGCTATTGACAAGTGGTACACCTTACCTCTGTAATTACTCTCAGATACTGATAATGGCTTTCCTGAATTCCTACCACGACTAGCAACTGACCAATTGGCCTTCAGGGAGATTTCATTTGGCTTCCCTCCTTAGGGTGTAAGGTGGTGGTGGAAAGGAACGAAAGAGTTCATAGGGCTTTTGAAAAAGGGTCCAGGAAACTACTTAATGAGCACAGGGACACAACTTCCTCCTATTCTAGGCTAGGTAGACTTTCTTTGTATCCCCATCGCCTCCAACAGATGCTGACATATGAGAAGCTCTTAATAAACGTCGACTTGACAAGTCCTCAGGAGCTTCCTCTACTCTGAAGGAACCAGCCCCACAAGGTTGCAAATGAATAGAATCTAGTTAAGCTCTCTAGTTTTCTCCTGGAAGCAGCAAAGTGGAAAACATTAGGAGGCAAATGAGAACTTAATTTTTTTTTTTAATGGAGGTGAGGGGATTAGAGATGCTATTCATTTTTCAATGGACCTGTTAGGCCTTTGCCTTCCATGGTCACCTGTGTGCTTTGTAAACCTGGAAACATAAAAACACAAGCTACCATCTGTTCCCCTAAGAGGGCAGTGTAGGGAGTATAGGGAGAACACTGGGCTGGGAGTCAGAAAACCTGGATTATGGGTCCTGCTCTCTACTATTGACTAACTGAGGGGATTTAGGCAAATTACCTTTTCTCTTTAGACCTGTTTCCTTGTCTGCAAAATGAAAGAGCTGGACTAGAGGACATCTCAGGGCCTTTCTGGAAGCAAAATGCTATGCCTCTTTGGACAGGACTGGAAACTCGAGATAATCAGACCATAATTCCCCTGTCAAACTGTACTAATGATCACAGATCTTCAAATGGCAAAAGGAGAGCTGTCTCTGTCCCCAATTCCTTCCTTCCATTTATATTGTCCCTTTCATTCCTTCTCTCTTCCAATTTTCTTCTTCCTTAGTTCCCTCATTCACTTTCTAAAACTTCTCTTCTCTCTTCCCCCCCAACTCAACTCCCCTTCCTCCTCCACTTCTTAATTCCTCTTTCTCTATCCCTCTCAGATCTTCTCTCCCTTCTTCCTTGTTCTGCACTTTCATTGGCTCTCCTACCTGGGTTCCAGTCAAACTGAGTTGGAAGGCTGGGTCCAAATATCTCTGTGTTTGTTTTTGTTTTTATTGCAAAGAGATCTCTAGCTGTGTGGCCCACTCTCTTCCTGAACCTCCACCTCCACCTTCTTTGAAGACTCACTAATGCCAGCCTTGGAAGGAATGGCCCGGATGTTTGGAGAAGGCTTACTATGCTGCTCATTCACGCCCTCAGGCTGAATGTGAGCATGAATATGAGTTCAACATGCAACAGATTTAAAAATTTTTTTAAATTGTTTTCTTGATCTTTTTCCTGATCCCTGAAGGCCAGAGGCTGCCATCTTCCCATGGTGGCCACCAAACGAGGTCTCATTTCACTCCCATGCCCGATACCCACAAGAAAGCCATTTATGGACAGATTCCCCTTCTGTGTTACAGGCCCTTTTCATGCAGGCCTTAACCCCCAAATTTTCTCAGTTTTTGCCCTCCCATACAACCTTGTCCAAACTCTGTGGATCAGCAGGATTTCCTCCCCTATTTCTCTGAAGATCGCTTATCTTAGAATAATCAGTCAGTTGAACCAAATGGAAATCCAATAATTCTTCTCTTCCAGGAATAGGATTCCTTGGACCTCCATTATTCTTTCTGCCTATAAATCATTTCTCATTAATGTTCTGAATCCAATTGCACTGAAGAACGCGTCTACTTTTAAAGATGACGCACAGGACTTAAAGATGCCTAGGAATACTCCTCAGCTCTCTCAGCAGTCCAGTAGACTCCTCTTTACTTGTGGTGCCTTATGTGAATAACACCAGGTTTAAACTTGAAAAATAAAAATAAAAATCCCACAAAGGCCCATAGACCTTACCCATTGGTTCTGAGGGTTGGCAAACTGGTGTTTGCCAACAATTAAGAGCTTTGGGTTCTTAAGCAAAGGCCTTGATTGGCTCAGAGCTTCAACAGGAGGACACCTCCAGAACCTCTTAAATCTTCCTCCCTTCGAAAGTCTTCTTAAGAGAGTAAGCACCTTGGATGCTCCCTCTCAAAGGCTCAGAGACTTAGAAAACCAGGGTGCTGGTTGTGATCGGGGCCCATGAATGTCCACAGATTGTAAACCACGCTGGGATGGTGGAGTTCTCCAAAGGGACCTGCATTTCCCTCCCAGGAGAGGAGCTGGGCTAGATTAGGAAGTGCTGCTTCTCCTCCTGGGGTGAAGCACTTTCCTCTTGACGATATCCTCCTCTGTGTCACTCTCACAATTCCTCTGAAAAAGAGCAGGAGAAGGTGTCATATGATAGAAAGAGGTCACCTTTACATAATGTGATAACTTAGTGGGATAGCTGGTACAAGAATCGTGACCCCTACTTTATAGATGGCCAAACAGGAGCTCTAAGTAGTGATATGCTTCAGGTTGTACGTGGGGACAAGGCCAAGACTTGAACTCAAAGCCAGTATCCTTTCTCATCCACCATATTGCTTCTCTGGGCTATTCCTCTTTGGTTAGAGGTATTAAGCCAGTGGTATGAAATGGGAAGGTGGACCCAGGGAAGGCTGCTGTTGCTGTTATCTTGACATCCTGCTTAACCCTATGACTCTGTAAGACCAACTGGGCTAGGGGGGCAGCTAGGTGGCGCAGTGAATAAAGCACCGGCCCTGGATTCAGGAGTATCTGAGTTCAAATCCGGCCTCAGACACTTGACACTTACTAGCTGTGTGACCCTGAGCAAGTCACTTAACCCCAGTTGCCTCACTAAAAAAAAAAAAATTTTTTTAATTAAAAATAAAAATGAAAATTACAACTGAGGTGAACAAATGCTATGATCTAGTTACTGCTGCTTGCTGCTGTCTCACGCATAGTCACTACACCTTGGATAAATGGAGAAATTTGTTGGGAACAATGTTCATGGGTGGCTAGGTTTGCTGAACCTACCTTCAAAGCTGCTGTATCATTTAAAAGCCTAATTAGGAACCATGACCTTTTGACCATATACCTTGATATAGTCTGATATGGGATTAAACAGAATCACAGATTTTTTTTAAGAGCTAGAAAGTCCTTTAGAATTCATCTCCTCCAGTCTTCCCATTTTACAGTTGAGGAATGGAGGCTCAGGGACAAGTAACTTTCCAAAGGTCACAGAGCAGCTGGGACTAGAATGGGGGTGCCTTGGCTCCTTTCTTATTTTATGTTTTTGTTTTTACTATAGACCATTTGCTCTGCGTTGGTAAGCATCAGACATGCCACCCTCTGTGGCCTTTGGATCTCTCAAATGACAACATATTAGAAGGACTTCTGAAGGTCAATATGATGGTCTGGAAAGGTCTCTCTGGCTTCTTGACCTTTGTACATACCATCCACCATGCTTGGAATGCTCTCTCCATCTCTACCTCCACTGGGGTTCAAGATACCTCAGGTTCCACCTCCTTTAAGAGTGAATTCCGGGGCAGCCAGATGGTACAGTGGATAGAGCACCAGCCCTGGATTCAGGAGGACTTGAGTTCAAATTCGGCCTCAGACACTTGACACTTACTAGCTGTGTGACCCTGGGCAAGTCACTTAACCCCAATTGCCTTACCAAAAAAAAATTTTTTTTAAAAGAGTGAATTCCCCCAGTTGTTAACATTTCCTCCCCATCATTGTGTATTTATCTTGTATGTGAACTATACGTTTTTTTTTTTTGGTGGGGCAATGAGGGTTAAGTGACTTGCCAAGGGTCACACAGCTAGTAAGTGTCAAGTGTCTGAGGTCAGATTTGAACTCAGGTCCTCCTGAATCCAGGGCCGGTGCTCTATCCACTGTGCCACCTAGCTGCCCCTATATTTTTTAAAAAATCTGAACATGTTGATCTCCTCAAGCTCTTTGAGGGCAAGGGCTGTCTCACCTCTGTTTTTGTATCCCTTGGTGCCTAATACAGTGCCGGACACATGGTAAATACATAATAAATTCTTGCTGATTGATTAATGTCATTCATTTACACCCAGGTGAAAGTCAAATGAGGTGGTTTGACTTTCTCAGATGCTAAAATTTAGCAGACTAGCTCAGTTTGTTGCCAACTAAACTGGCAGAGAGCCACGATCAAGCCACAGGGTTCCTCTCCACTGCGGCAATGGGGATCCACTGAGCACACTGAGTTGAGAACACCATTAAGTCCAAATGCCTAGTCCAGGATAGCTAGAAATTTGGAGAATAGATAATAGGACTCTCTTTCTTAACAGGGCTCAGGTCTGGACTTTTGAAGAAAGTTATGATACATTTTTTCCCCAAGAATTCTTTAAAACTATTTTTTAAAAAAGGACAATTTTTTAAAAACAGCCGCTTGAAAAAAAATGTTTAGGAGAGAAAAATACTAAAATATTTCATTTGAGCTTCTGCATGACTAGGTGGTGTAGTCAATAGAATGCCTGACCTGGAGTCAGTAAGAACTGAGTTCAAATTCAGCCTATGATAGTTACTATCTGTGTGACCCTGGGCAAGTCACTTATTCCTGTTTGCTTTAGTTCCTTCATCTGTAAAATGAGCTGGAGAAGAAAATGGCAAACAACTCCAGTATCTTTGCCAAGAAACCTCCAAATGGGCTCACAGAGACTGAACAACAAGAAAATGGCTGAACAAGGGACAGAGGAGCCATACTGGAGCCTTAATCCAATTGTATTTTCATTTGGGTTAAACTGATTTAATCTCATTAATATCGAGCTGGTACATTTGAATATAATACAAAGCTCTTAAAAAGAAGGTACCAGTTCAGGAAAATGTCATTCTGGAAATGAGAAACTAATTGTCATGATGGCCTCATTTAATGCTTCCAAACAAACTGGTCTATTATTATTTTATTTATTTGGGGGGAAAAAATTCAATCTAGAAAAACTAGATAAACACATTTCTGAGAAGCCATCAATATCTGCAACAGATGGGAGGGTCCCAGAGGCTAACTGTGCAGGATGACTGAACAGGAAGATGAACTATTTAGAAATGCCCGAGGAATGACAATGATTTAGGAAAGGGTAGATTCTTTTCAGTTAAAGTCTGGCAATTTCTCAGTATCATAGGCATACAAGTCAGGCTTTGTTAAGCACCTACTATATACCAAGCACTGGAGAGAAAATGAAAAAAAAAAAAAGTCCTTGCTCTCTTTTTCTTTTTTCTTTTGCGGGGCAATGAGGGTTAAGTGACTTGCCCAGGGTCACACAGCTAGTGTCAAGTGTCTGAGGCTGAATTTGAACTCAGGTCCTCCTGAATCCAGGGCCGGTGCTTTAGCCACTGCGCCACCTAGCTGCCCTAAAAGTCCTTGCTCTCAAGGAACTCACAGTCCAATGGGGGAAGACAACATACAAACAATTATGTGCAAACAAGATATAGAAAGCATAAATTGGAGATAATGGAGAGAGGGCACTGGGATTAAGGGACATTGGGAAAGGCTTCTTGTAGAAGGTGAGATTTTAGCTGGAACTTGAAAGAAGCCAGGGAAGCCAGCAGGTAGAAATGAGGAGGGAGAGAATTCCAGGCACAAAGGACAGCCAGTAAAAATGCCAAAATTTGGGGGCAGCTAGGTGGCGCAGTGGATAAAGCACTGGCCTTGGATTCAGGAGGACCTGAGTTCAAATCCAGCCCCAGACACTTGACACTAGCTGTGTGACCCTGGGCAAGTCACTTAACCCTCAGTGCCCTGACCAAAAAAAAAAAAAAAATGCCAAGATTCAGGGAGATAGAATGTTTTGAGAAACAGAAAGGAGGCCAGTGTCACTGGATCTAAGACTATATGATCAGGGGAGAGAGGAGGGAATATAAGACATAAGAAGCCTGGAAAAATAAGAAGATTTTAAAGGGCTTTGAACAGCAAGCAGGGTATTTTATATCTAATCCTGGAGGCAATAACAAGCAACTGGAGTTTATTGATTAAGGGGATGACATGGTCAGACCTACACTTTAGGAAGATCAATTTGATAGATGAATGGATGGTGGACTGGATGGGGAGAGACTTGTGGCAGAGAGACAAACTAGCAGGCTACCAAAATAACTGAAGCATGGAATTATTTCTTGGGAGAGTATCAGAGGAGAGAATGCATCATATTCCAGAGATATTATAAAGGTGAAATCGACTGGACTTGGCAGCAGTCTGGATATGAAAAGTAAGAGAGAGTAAGGAATAGAGGAAGATACGTAGGTTCGAAACTTGGTGATTATGATTAGGAAGATAGTGGTACCCTCATGAACAGTGAGAAAGTAAGGAAGAGAGGAATGTTGGGGGGCTAGAAAATGAGTTTAGTTTTAGACATGTCAAGTTTAAGATGTCTATAGTACCTCCAGTTTAAGACATCCGACAGGCAGCTGGAGAAGAGACTATAGGTCAGCAGAGAGGTTACAGCTAAATAAGATTTTTTTTTTGGTTTTGTATTTTGGTTTTGTTTTGTTTTGTGGGGCAGTGAGGGTTAAGTGACTTGTCCAGGGTCACACAGCTAGTAAGTGTCAAGGGTCTGAGGCTGGATTTGAACTCAGGTCCTCCTGAATCCAGGGCCAGTGCTTTATCCAAAAGGAATTTCTTTCTTTCTTTTTTTTTTTTTGTTTTGTTATATAAGATCTTTAAATCATCAGCACAGAGATAACAATTGAATCTGTGGGACCAGAGAAGTCAAATGTAGCTTACAGTCTGCACTGCCACGTGGTGTATTCATGCAGTCTTGTCCCTGAACTGGCCAAATGGAAATCTAGGCTTATGATCAACTTGATCTAAGTGAACCTTGACCCTTTAAGATCCTTTAAATCTATGATCCTAAGACTCAAGCTATACAATAACAATTTTAAAACAATTCATATGTTTTTCTTTTTTTTATTTGGGGGTGGGATGGAAGTATAGTTAGCAAACAAAAAAAAACAAAGGAAAAGAAAGGAAAAGAGGACCACTGAAGCAGTTTTAAATGCACAGAAGACTACAGAAGGTAGTTCAAAAGGAAACACAAACAGCAGGGCAGCTTTGAAAATAACATTTTGAATTTATTATATTTTTAAGAAGCAAGCTGTACATAATAGATATTCCTATTCTCACATAAAACCCTTTTTACTGTTCTACGTTGTATATGGAAATGCTATTTTTTGTGTTTGTCAAATATTGAATATAAAATAAGATACTGAGGCAACTAAAAAAACCCACCAATTCAACCTTGCTTAATAGCCTATTTCCAACACGACTATTATATCCTACCCATCTATCTTGTTTCTTCCATTGCCTGGGTAGTGATTCCACCCCTGCAATGGATCACCCCAGAACCCGAGGTTTCAATAAACAATTCATTTAATGAAAATATATTCAAATACCCCAACTGTCTGCAAAACAGTTAAAAAGTAGCCCACAAGAAGGAAAAAAGGAAACAAAAAGCTTCAGTGAGGAGGATAGAAGCAAAAAGGTAAGGATGCCAGACTTTGGGAGGTAATGGACTTTAATTTTTTAATTTTAATTATTATTTTTTTTTTTACTGAGGCAATTGGGGTTAAGTGACTTGCCCAGGGTCACACAGCTAGTAAGTGTTAAGTGTCTGAGGCCAGATTTGAACTCAGATACTCCTGACTTCAGGGCCGGTGCTCTATCCACTGTGCCACCTAGCTGCCCCTGGAGGTAATGGACTTTAATTCCTCTCCTAGGTGCAGTAGATAGAGCACTTGCCCTGGAGTCAGAAGGACCTGAGTTCAAATCCAAACTCAGACACTTACTAATAGGTGATCCTGGGCAAATCACAAACCCCATTGCCTCTCCTCCACCCAAAATAAAGAAAGACTCTCCTTGTTCAAAGGGCCTATTACTGGGTTGCAGATAGATCTACCTAGGAACAAAACTAACTCAGATGTCCCCCTATAACCCTGGCTGTGGTTGTAGAAGTGTGGGGGATTGATTTCTCCATTTCTATCACTCTTCTGGCCTAAAACACCAAATGAATTATAAACTTCTTAAGGATGGGGGCTATACTTTGGTGTGTGCATTATATTGATGTCTTTTGTTTTTTCATTCTAGTTATTTCCAGATATATCTATCACACACACACAGATCTACCAAGTCTGACAGCACATGCAACATGAATGTTCCAACACAAATAGAGCATGGTAGAAATTTCTTGGGCTTTTCTTTTTCTCTTGGGCAAAACTTAATTATCCTAAAAGATGTATTGAAGAATCTATGAGTAGGAAGCCACTTTTTTCTTTTCTTTTCTTTTCTTTTTTTTTTCTTTTTTGGTGATGGAAGCCATTTTCAAAGACCATCTAATATAATTTACCCCTGACCTAGAATTTCTTCTAAAACATCTCCAACAAACATAAATTAAGGCTGGAATGGACCTTAGAGATCATATAGTGCAATACCTCTCCTTTTTACAACAGAGGAAACTGAGACCCCAGAAACTGAAACGAATCACTTAAGGTCATTTAGATGGTAATGTCCTGGAAACTTACCACATGACCAAGTCAGATCTATAAATGTGAACCCTTAGGTCAATAAAATAAGACCTTGGGCAAAATGGGGATGATTTCTCTTAGAAGCTCCTTCTACTTAAGGCAGCTAGGTGGTGTAGTGGTTGAAGCACTTGGCCTTGGAATCTGGAAGACTCATCATCTTCCTGAGTTCAAATCTGGCCTCAAACACTTACTAGCTGTGTGACCCTGGAAAAGTCACTTCACCTTGTTTGCCTCAGTTCCTCATCTGTAAAATGAGATGGAGAAGGAAATGGCAAAACTTTTATAGTATCTTTGCCAACAAAATTCCAAATGGGGTCACGAAGGGTCAGACATGATTGAAAAATGACTGAACAGGGCAGCTAGGTGGCATAGTGGATAAAGTACTGGCCCTGGATTCAGGAGGACCTGAGTTCAAATCCAACCTCAGACAATTGACACTTACTAGCTGTGTGACCCTTGGCAAGTCACTTGACCCTCATTGTCCTGCAAGAAGAAGAAGAAGAAGAAGAAGAAGAAGAAGAAGAAGAAGAAAAAGAAAGGAAGAAAGAAAGAAAGAAAAAAGTCAGGGGTTCTTAAATTGGGGTCTGTGAACTTTTAAAAAAACGTTGAGGGGCAGCTAGGTGGCGCAGTGGATAGAGCACTGGCTCTGGAATCAGGAGTACGTGAGTTCAAATCCGGCCTCAGACACTTAATACTTATTAGCTGTGTGACCCTCAGCAAGTCACTTAACCCCAATTGCCTCACTAAAAAAAAAAAAATGTTGATAATTCCATTTCAATATATTTGGTTTCCTTTGTATTCCTATGTAGTTTATTTAATGCATTTTAAAATATTATCTGAGAAGGGATCTATAGGTTTCAGCAGACTCCCAAAGGGGTTTATAACACAAAAAAGTTTAAAACTCCCTGGGTAAATCAATGCTATGCCTTTTAAATGTGATTACTTAATACTAGTTGAATGTCCTAACACTTATCAATACTGGTAGAATCAACATTACATTATCTAGTTGTTCTATGAGGGACTTTTAATCCTAGGATTTTTCTCCCTTTGATATCTGGGATGCTTATAAGATATGCTCCATTTCTTTGCTCCTCCCCATCACTCTGGTTAGTGGGGGTCCAAGAAATAAAGATAAAGACAAAAATAAATAATACAAATACTCTGGTTCTGGGTACTCCTACTCCTGACTGGATCACACAATCCTTTCATGTTATCTTACAACCTTTTCACGAACCTGACTTTGGCCAAAGTAAAACTTTTTATCATCTGTTGGCCAACGTTATCTGTTAATGAACCTCAATGAACTTGGCATTCCATCCCATCTGCTTTTGCTCTGGTCATTCCATAGGCCTAGAATCAACTCTCTCCTCAACTCAATGACTCTTTGAATCCTTGAATTCCTCTAAGATGCAGCTCAGTCGCCATCTCCCATGGAAAGCCTTTGATGATTCCTCTTAGTATTTAATTTCTCTTCTTTCCCAAATTATATTATGTATGTATTTACTTGTCTGTTTAAATGTTGTTGCTCATCAGCCCTCCCTCCTCCCCACATGTAAACCCCTTGAAGGTAAGGGATGTTGTTTTTCCCTTGCATTGTCTTTTTATCCATAGGGCCACAGTAGCCACTTGATAGAAGCTTGCTGATGAAGGGAATGAATACATACCAAATCGTTTTCCTGCTTCAAATGGACCTTTTTCATCAGGGAACGGGTAAGGTGGTTACACAGTGAGACAATGCTAAATGAAAGCTGGGGCCGGAAGAGAGGACACACAAAAAAGAAACTGTGAGAAGAAAGTAATTTAGAGCCCAAGAGAAACCTCCCACATACCACCCTTTTCTGCCATGAAAACTCTGGGTGAAGCCCATTGGCCTTCATACCTTCCACCGCCTTCGGACGTACTGCTTTTTGAAATTTTCCAAGTTGACAACTGATTCCCTCCGGACCATGGCTTGCCGATTATCCACTGGCTGCAAAACAAATACAAACTGTGGTTATTTCTGGGCATTTTTTGAGGTTCTCTTTCCTTGCTTTCCAAACCCCTAGAAGCAAGAGGCACACTGATTTGTGCTGGGGTTGCACAGTATGAATGCATTGCTCAATTCTTATATTTCCTGGCTTCACCAGGGGTTCAGAGCATAAGCTTGATGGCGAAGCAATCCAGTTTCAGATTTGTCAGCTGTGAAGGTGATACGTCCTTGCTCCTTTGGCTGATCTAGTATTACCATAGTAGAAAAAATGCCGACAGAGACTCTATGCTCCAGGCTCCACTGTGGCTGGCAAAATCCCAGCTGCTCCTGGGGCTACGGGCAGGATAGTGGAATGAGATTTCAGCATCACAGTGTGTGGCAAGGGTCAGCTGATAGCATTTACATAATGGCACAAGATCTGTAGTAGGGTCAGGAAAGAAAAACATGAACACAATGGAAGAGGGGGCATACTCAAATGGCTGTGTTGTTTCTCAATATTCAAATGTAATGGAAACGTGGGCACCATCTAAAGGGAACAGGAATGGAGTTCAAGCCCTATGGTGTTTTGAATGTCTTTGAAACACACTGCTCCAAGTCAAAGCACTCGGTTTGGAAGCAATCTTGGCTCCATCTCATAGTTCGAACTTGAGCTCCTCTGGCTCTCAGTTTCCTTATCTGTCAAAAGGAATATTGTATTAGAAGGTCTCTAAGGCCCTTTCCAGTTCGAAATCTATAATCCTATGATGCTCTAAGTCTCATCATTTCCTCCAGGTCTCTGAGTATTCCAGGCTGTATAGTATCCTTATCTATAAAGTGAGGAGGTTATTCTAGAGTCTAGCTTCTTAAACTGTGGGTCTTAACCCCATATGGGGTCGTGTCAGGATTGTGAAAAATTTGGCAATAGTAAAAGGCTATGTATACCTGTTTTTATATCTATGTACCCAGGGTCCCATAAACATTTCTCAGGTGAAAAGGGGTCACAAGTGGGAAAAGTTTAAGAAGTCCTGATCTAGAAAATTTTTGTGTGTTATTTACCCCTTTGGCAGTCTGGGGGAGGCCTTGGAGTCCTCAGAATAATATGTTTAAATTCATGAAACACATAGGATTACAAAGGAAACCAACTGTATTGAGGTAAGGATGTAATTTTTTTCCCATCCAAGTTCAAATACCTCCTGAAATCTATCTACCAATATCTTAGACGTCTGTGGATCCTAAATTAAGAATTCTTGGTCTAGGTAATTTTTAGGCCCCTTAAAGTCTCAACTCTATGATGCCATAAACTATGCTAGTCTGCTACTCAGTTCAACACAACATAGTATTCTGTGCTGCTCTCTGTTTATGTCATAAGGATAAATCTTTATCTGTTTCTAGTTGACAAGCCCCTCAAGGTTTGCTTCTCTCCTCTCTCTTCTTTCCTTGTTCCCTTCCCCCTCAGCCCTGCATAGTGCTGGGCCCACAGCAGAGAAACAATCAGAATGATAGATTGGCATCAATTGGCAGGAAGACCCTGTCATGCACCCCTGAACAGTCCTTTGGGGAGGCCCTTGATGCTGTGGACAATGTGGCTGGTGGGCCGACTATAATGAGAAGACACCACTCTGAGACTTCCTTAGCTGTGCCCTATATGCCACAGTCACCTTCTCAGGGAGCCCCCACAGTGGGCTGCTATTTAAGAGTTTTTCTTTCTTTTTTGGGGGGGTGGGGATTTGAGGCAATTGGGGTTAAGTGACTTGCCCAGGGTCACACAGCTAGTAATTGTTAAGTGTCTGAGGTCGGATTTGAACTCAGGTCCTCCTGACTCCAGGGCTGGTTCTCTATCCACTGCGCCACCTAGCTGCCCCGAAGAGGCTTCATTGGGAAATGGAGAAGTGGAAAGGGAAGAAATGTAAGGGTTACTTTCTTTTGAGGGGCCAGAAAGAGGGAGTGGCGGGAAACAGCATGACACAGATTTGGAGTCAGAGGACCCGGATTAAAATCCTGGTTCTGCTACTTAATACTTTGGTCAAATGATTTAACATTTCTAGACCTCAATTCCTCATTTGTCAAATGAGGAGGTTGTTCTAAGTGACCTCTCAGGTCTCTTCCAGAATACAATCTAAATCCATGACCCTATTAAACTATGAACTTCTTGAAAACAGGATTGGTCTTTGCATCCCCAACACTTAAGAGTTTGTTGTTCAGTCATTTCAGTTCCCACTTTCTGTGACTGCATTTGGGGTTTTCTTGGCAGAGATACAGGAGTGGTTTGCCATTTCCTTCTCTAGTTCATTTTATAGATGAGGAAACTGAAGCAAATGGGGTTAATTGATTGCCCAGGGTCATGTAGCTAGGAAGTATCTGAAGCTGGATTTTAACTCAGGAAGATGAGTCTTCCTGACTCCAGGCCCAGAACTTTATCCATAACACCACCTATTTGAGCAGTGTTCTGCATATAGCAAATGTTTAATAAATGTTTTTCATTCATTCATTCATTCATTCATTCATTCATTCATTCATTCATTCATTCATCCATCCATCCATCCATCCATCCATCCATCCATCCATCCATCCATCCATCCATCCATCCAATGATCCTAGATTACTCTTCATAAAGACACTGAAGAGAATAGAGAAGAACTTCTGAAGATCAACCTAAATATTTTTATCTATGATGTGGTTAATTGGAAAAGCTGAACAGATACAAAAGTATGAATATTTCTAAGAAAAAATAATAGTAACAACAATAATAATGCCTAATGCATGTTTATAATCAGTCAATAAGCATTTATTAGGCACTTACTCTGTGCCAGGTAGGGGTGGGGGGGTGCAGCTAGGTGGCACAGTGGATAGAGAGCTGGACCTAGAGTCAGGAAGACTCATCTTCTTGAGTTCAAATATGGCCTCAGACACTTAGTACCTGTGTGACCCTGGGCAAGTCACTTAACCCCATTTGCCTCAGTTTCCTCATCTGTAAAATGAGCTGGAGAAGGAAATGGCAAGCCACTCCTGTATCTCTGCCAAGAAAACCCCAAATGGGGTTACAAAGAATCAGACATGACTGAACAACAAGAGGGTGCCAGGCAGTGTGCTAAGGACTGAGGATACAAAGAAAGGAGAAAAAAATGTACCTGCTCATAAGGAACTTATGGTCCAATGGCCATAAGAATACTTACTCATGGGGGCAGCTAGGTGGTGCAGTGGATAAAGCACCGGCCCTGGAGTCAGGAGGACCTGAGTTCAAATCCTGCCTCAGACACTTGACATTTGCTAGCTGTGTGACCCTGGGCAAGTCACTTAACCCTCATTGCCCCACCAAAAAAGCAACAAAAAAAGAATGCTTACTCACAAGAATGCCATAAAGATAACAGTGCAAGTATTTTAAACATCTATTTTACAGATGTGAAAAAGAGGCTCTGACCTGTTCAAGGCAACACAGCAAGTATGAAAAAAATGACTGCACATGTACAGGGTCGGGGAGATGGGACTGTTTGTGTGAAAAGACCTGGGAATCTTTAATGGATTTCAAGCTTGAAATGAATCAGAAGTGTGATCAGGAACCAAAGAAGCTAACCTAGGCCAATCTAATAAAAGCCAATGAGGTCAGCAGCACAGCTGTGTTTAGCTCTGAGGAGACTAAGTGAAAAGGCATTAGAGTATAGTCAGGACACCTCTGTGATGCAGTGGATAGAGTGCTGGGCCTAGAATCAGAAAGACTTATGTTTCTGAGTTCAAATCTGGCCTCAGACACTTACTAGTTGTGTGACCCTGAGCAAGTCACTTAACCCCACTTGCCTCAGTTTCTTGATCTGGAAAATGAGCTGGAGAAGGAAATGGCAAACTGTTCCAGTATCTTTGGCAAGAAAACCCCAAATGAGGTCATGAAGAGTAGGACATAATTTGAAAACTACCAAGCAACAAGAAGAATGTAGTCAATAGGGAGATAGATTTAGAATCAGGAAAACCTTGGTTCAAAGTCCTGCCTGATGCATATTTATGTTACCCTGGGCAAGTCACCTATGTTCCCAGAGCCCCAGGCAACTAAGAATACAAATTTCAGAGAAAGTACCAATTTGCACTGGTAATAAGAGCTAGCATTTATATGGTACTTTAAGGTTTACAAAGCACTTCCTAATATTATCTCATTTAATATTCACAACAACCCTGAGACATAAGTACTATTATTATCCCCATTTTACAATTAAAGAAACTGAGGCAGATAGGAAGTGATGTGACTTGCCCAGGGTCACAGAACTAGTAAGTTTCTGAGGTGGGATTTGAACTCAGGTCTTTCTGACTCCACATCCAACACGATCCACTGAACTACATAGTTACCTGAAAGTTCTTCTCCAGGAACTTTAAACATTGATGAAATGGGACAACAAGAATGACAACAAAAATTGTAGGTTGGATCCTGTCCAGAGGAGAGTGACCAATATGGCGAGGGGACTCAAAACCTTGCCATATAAGGACTGGCTGTAAGATATAGGGATGCTTATCCTGGAAAAAAAATCAAGGTTTGGAGACAATAGAACAGCTATTTTCAAGAATTTGAAGAGCTATGATGTGGAAGAAGGATTGGATTTGCCTCATCAGATTGTGCAATTAGGAAGGAGTTGACTTGAAGAGATGCATTTTTAGATTCATATAAGAAAAAAACACCTTCCTAATAATTAGAGTTGTCAAAAAGTGGAATGGGAGGCCTGGAGGAGTGGTCAGTTGCCCATTCCTGGCAATCTTCAAGTTGAGACTGAAAGATCACTCATTATAGATATCATGGAAGGCATCCATTAGATGAGATAACCTCTGAGCTCCCTTCAACTCTTAAGATTCCATGATTTAAAAAAATTAGTGGAGAAAGGGAAATAAAAATCCAAGGAAGACAATACAAGAAAATGAGGAGTACTCAGGGAAAGGAAAGACCAAATTCCAGTCTTCCACAAAGGGCATGCTCATTATAGTATCCGTACCTTCTAGTTCTCCCACCGCCACCCAAACCCTTTATATCCTTCAAGGCCTGGCTCATGTCTCACCTCTTTCATTTCTCACCAAACTGAGTATCACATTATAGATTTGTCTTACCACCTACACCCGAGTCCAGAGAGAAGTTGTGACGTGGCCAAGGTCTTACAGGTAATAATAGTTCAGACAGTTGTTTCCTCATAAAGGAATGTAAGCTTCTTGAGGGCAGGAACTATTTTATTTTTTGTCTTTGTATGCTCAATAATTAGCCCACTAGAGTAGGGTTTCTTAGTTTTCCTTTGTGTCATGGACCCCTTTAAGTCCCCCCTGCCCCTTAAAAATCCTTGTTGACTGATTAAAAATAACTCCAGTGTTTGGGAGCTGTTCACACCTGAAGCTCATGTGTCTGAACAAAGAGAGTAAAGGTTTGCATCACAGGACTGGGATTAAAAGGTGTGTGCTCACACTCACGTTGACGTATTGTGTGCATAATCTTTGCTCAAGATCAGGCCTCAGGATCATTGCATCACAGGCCTAGAACTTTTGGAAGGGGCCCAAGAAGCTATTTAGTCCAAAGCTCTCAGTATACAGATGAGGAAACAAGCCCAGGGCAGGTGCTCTTTACCTGATTTCTTTGAATTCTTGCCTGATCACAGATTTGTGTCTTTTGCTTGCTTCTCATCTCATTAGCAATGCATTGCCTACCTATTCATCTATTTCCCAGATGCCTCTCCAATCATGGGCCCCTATTTAATTTGTGGTCCATGTTTATTATTCCATTCACTGATCTTTTTTCTTTCTCTGTATAACCTACCTCTTTCTCTCATCCTTTGGGAGCTGAGACTTGACTGCCAAGACTTTCTTCTCTGGCTAGGCCAGCCTTACTTACACTGTACCTGTGGGAGCTCAGAGAGCATCAGTCTAAACTTCCAGCTGGCCAGTCAAACAAAATAACCTCCTTAAGGACTGGGACTGTTGCTACTTCTTCTAGAAGGCCTAGCATATTCTGGGCACAAGGCAGCAACCCAAAAGAACTTCATTGAACTGTTAAGCCTACGCCAAGGAATGAAAATATGTTTCACTCTCTGTTGCTTGCCATGGACAGAACCAAGGTCATTCCCTTCACTCCTCTTGCAAAAGAGGACACAGAGAGCTAGATGGCTTCTAAGCACCCCAAGGGATCAGCCTTAGACTGTAGGGTCCTGGCAATGCCAGGAATTGCATTTGTGTCTCCAGTGCCTGGCACATAGTGGTACCGGACCTTCAGTCAGGAGGACCCAAGTTAAAATCCTGTCTCAGATACTTACTAGTTGTGTGACCTTGGGTTAGTCACTTAACCTGTTTGCCTCGGTTTCCTCAGCTGTAGAATGGAGATAATTATGGAACCTACCTCCCAGGGTTGATGGGGCAGCTAGGTGGTGTGGTGGATAGTAATGACCCTGGAGTCAGAAGGACATTGAGTTCAAATCTGACAGACATTTGTGACTCTGTGTGACCCTGGGCAAATCACTTAACCCTGTTTGTCTCAGTTCCTCATCTATAAAATGAGCTGAAGAAGGAAATGATTAACCACTCCACTCACTATATTTGCCAAGAAAACCCCAAATGGATTCATGGAGAGTAGGACATAACTGAAATGACTCAACAACAATCCAGGCTTGATTTGAAGGCCACATGAGATAAAACTGTGAAGAATTTTGCAAATCTTAAAGGTGATATACAAATGCTAGCTCACCTAGTTATAATTTATCAATATATCTTTTTTTGTGGGGCAATGAGGGTTAAGTGACTTGCTCAGGGTCACACAGCTAGTTAAGTGTCAAGTGTCTGAGACCGGATTTGAACTGAGGTCTTCCTGAATCCAGGGCTGGTGCTTTATCTACTGTGCCACCTAGCTGCCCCCTACATATCTTTTTTAAAAGGCATAGAAAGGGATCTGTGGCAGCCTCTGCCTTGGCTACCCAGGTCCCTTTTGTCCTGATCATGGGATATTTGTACCTTACTAGGGCAGCATAAGAAGCCAAATAAATCTCTAATTAGTGGAGGAAGGGATTCCAGAAGAAATTTTGGCAGAGGGATGTAGAAACCTTCCTGTTATCCTTTTGTTATCACTCTTCCTTTGGAGGAGCAAAGAGTCAGCAGCTTGGCCCCTCCATCCTCAAAGGTTCTATGCTCCTTTAGTGTATACATCCCCACAGCAAAATCCCTGGTTGATGTGCAAAATTCCAATGAATCCTCACTAGAAGAGGGATGGTAGGTCTACTACCATGGAAGACATTAAGGACATTCTGACTTAGGTGAAGAATCAGGGAATTGCTAAATTATTTTCAACAAAGGGATATCTGCTGAGATGAGAGAGGGGGATGATGGAGGGAGGGAGAAACAGGAAAAGAGAGAGAAGAAGGAGAGGGAGGGAGGGAAAGAGGGAAAGAGAGACAGAGAGAGATGGGGGGGAGAGGAGAGAAGAGAGAGAGAGAGAGAAAGAGAGAGAGAGAGAGAGAGAGAGAGAGAGAGAGAGAGAATGAACAAGAACAAAGTGGAGAAATCAGTGACTTCTTGGCCTCTTCTAGTCAATTGTCCGCCTCTGTTTTTCTTTTTTTTCTTTTTTTTTTTTTTTTTGCGGGGCAATGGGGGTTAAGTGACTTGCCCAGGGTCACACAGCTAGTAAGTGTCAAGTGTCTGAGGCCGGATTTGAACTCAGGTCCTTCTGAATCCAGGGCCGGTGCTTTACCACTGAGCCATCTAGCTGCCCCCCGCCTCTGTTTTTAAATATCCAAGTGTTCACTTTGCCATTTTTGCCTCAGAAGGTAGATCAGAACGTAGTCATGAAAACTATCCTTAGAAATGGTGTAGCACTAAGCATTTCAGTCCTAGGGGTTGAAAGGTTACTCCCTATCTCCCTCTGTCTCTCCCACAACTCAGCCCTGGGTCGTATGGTCTTGTCACCCCTAAGACCTCCAGTGGGGTTCGGGGAGAAAAGTGGAAATTCCAACCAGATGGCTCAAGCTTGTTGGCAGTCCTTGGAAAAGGTGGAAAGAACTGAAAGCACAGAAACTCATGGCTAAGATAAGATTTGAGATTTCACAGGTATGCCTATCTTTAAGAAAAGGTAACACAAGACTGTGAAAATTAGAATGTATACAGCAAACTGAGGAGTCATAGTTTAAAAAAATAAAATTCTTCACAACGGTGCGGTGCCCACACACCAAACACAGCTTTGGACGGATTCTTCCTGAATATTCTTAAAAGTCACAAGTCCTCAGTGATTTCCGAGAGGGAAGCAAGCAGCCTTCTGGGGGCTCTCAATGATACCTCCAAATAGTCTCTTCCATCTCAAGAAAGACAGCGAGAAGTTTTCTAGTCTGGACACTCCATCTCTGGTCCTCTGAGCTTTGCCCTTGATTCAGCGGCAGCTGTTTCTTGCCAGGAGATGTACTGAGAAAACCACAATCAGCTCCTTTCCTTGTTCCCTGAATCCTTCAGACAGGGACCTTCTTTAGCTCACCCAGTTGGGAGCTGCTTGATAACCAATGAGTCAGGGAGAGATTCATCACATCTCCTCTAAGTTTCCTGAAAGGTAGCTCCAAGTCCCCATGTGCTGGGGGGCTCGGGATTATTTTGTTCAGGATTGTGGTGATTCCAAGTGTAATGGTGTCACCAGTGTTTCAATGTGAGCCCAGAGGGGTAATTCCATTCCCTGATCCACCACTGATCTGGGAGCTGAAGCCAGCTTGTTCCAGTCCCCAAAACCAACTGTTAAATTTTTTTCAGTATGAGAATTTATGCCTTAGAAATATACAAACACTATAAATCAGGATTTGATGGACTACTTTGTTTATTGTGTAGACTTGAGAAAAAATGGAGAAAATATTAATAATGCAAATTAATCTTAAAGGTGTGTCTTGCCTATACTTTCTTTTTTCAGAGACTATTGTTAAACGTTTACTAGAAGTACTGCTGACTGGGAGCCAAGAGATAGCTAACCAGTTGTGGGACCCTAGAAAAATGACTTCACCTTTCTGGGCCTTGGTTTCCTCCTTTTTAAAATGAGAGGTTAGAGAGTAACTGGTTCCTACATACATTACCTCAGTTGATCCTCACGACAACCCTACAAGCTAAGGATATGGCCGGTATTATCCTCATTTGACAGATGAGGGCGCTGTGGTCCAGTGTAGTTCAGTAATTTGCCCTTGGTTCCTTATACAACTAGTAATGTTCGGAGGCATAATTTGAACCCGGGTCTGTCTTGTGTCCAAGTCCAGGACTCTTTCCATAAGATCGTATTGTCTCTCAGAGCAACACAGAGCAGTGGAAAGAACTCTGACTTTCAAGATAGAGAATCTAAAATGGAGAGACTCATTTTTCTGAGTTCAAATCCACTTTCAGACACTTACCAACTGTGTGACCCTGGGCAAATCACTTAACCCTATCTACCCCAGTTTCCTCACCTGTAAAATGAGCTGGAGGAGGAAATGGAAAATCACTCCAGTATCTTTGCCAAGAAAACTCCAAATGGGGTCATGACTGAAACACAACAAACTTATGAAGCACCCTAGTCAAATCACATCTAGAGGATTATGGCCAATTCTGTCCCAAAAGTCTTAGTATAGTTTTCAGTCCTGAATCGGTAAGGCATTTTGCAAGCCTTATTGTGTCATTTATATGTGTGTGTGTGTGTGTGTGTGTGTGCATCAGATATCATAATTATTATTATCAGATAAATGTCTGAAGAGCTGTTCCATATAAGAGAATACTGTGGATTCTTTTCTACTTGGCCCCAGAGGTCAAGTCTATCAAAATGGGGAAAAAAATGTTAGAGGGACATGTTTAGGCTTGTGTAAGGAAAATCTTCCTAATCATTAGAATTATCCAAAGGTAGAATTGGTGAATGGGCTGTTTCAGGAAGTAGTGGATTCCCTGTTATTTGAAGACTTTAAAAAAAAAAAAAAAGGCTGGATGACCACTGGGGATGGTACAGAGGTGATTCCTGTTCAGTACAGTTGGGATCTATATAGTCTCTTCCAAGTTTGAGATTCTGTTCCTTAGTAGATTTCTTTTCTTTATTTCTTTATTTTGGTTTGTTGTTAGTTATACTGGACTTAGCAGGATTAAAATTCTGTTGGGTGAACTAATCCTACTCTAGCACTTACTTACTGTCAGTCTGATTCATTTGACACTTGTCATGTAGCTACTGCCTTGCATCGATGTCAATGTTTCTATGTACAAGTCTTCCTTCCTCAGTAATCTGTGCTACAAAGTGCCTAGCATATATTAGTTACCTAATTAACAATTGATTGAAAGATTCCCTCTATCAGGGACAGATGGGAATCAGACTTCTAGGTGCTATGGTCATTATATTAGATCGTGAAGGCATCATACCAGCTCACATTTAGATAATCAACAAATAGTTATTGAGGACCTATATTGAACCTTAGGTTTATAAGACACTTTTCTCACAGGAAGAACTGTGAAGTAGGTAATTGGATGTATTATCATCCCATTTTACAGACAAAGGTCATGGAGAGAAGTGAAATGATTTATCCAGGGTCATAAAGTTAAAATGCCAGCCAGGATTTGAACCCAGCTCTCCTGACTCTGGATTCATCTCCCCCCCAGCCCCAATATATCACGCTGTCTCAAGGTACCGTTCATTATGATGATTCCCAAGGTTTCCAGAGCTGTAGACCACAAAACTCACTGTGAAATTCTCACATCAGAAAGAACCACAAGTCCCTATGAGCAAGGAGAGGGGACCTTTACCCCCTTCGGTCTGGTCCTCAGCTGAACTTTGGGGCTATGATCTAGTATGTAGGAAAAGATTAAGGGCCAGATATTACTTGACTCATCATCTTCTTCCTAACCTCCTCTTACAGATCAGTAAGATGGGACCCCATCCTTTCGTTCCCTCCTCAAACTCCACACTCCAGTGATACAATGGCCTTCTGGCTAGTTCCTCTCAGAAGACACTCCATCTCCTGTCCCTGGGCCTTTTCAGAGCTTGAACCCCATGTTCAAAATGTACTCACACCTCCTGCCCACCTCCTGGCTCCCTTTAAAGTCTCAGCTCAATTCCCACCTTCTGCAAGAAGCCTTTCCTGGTTCCTGCCCCATGCAATGTCTTCCTTCTAAGGTTATCTCCAGTCTTTACTACACACATCTTGTATGTTCATGGTTGTGTCCCCCATCAGAAGGTGAGCTCCCTGAGTGTGGGGACCCTTGTTTTGCCTTTCTTTGCATCTCCAGATGGGAGCATGGTGCCTGGAACATAGTAAGTGCTTAATAAATGCTTCTTGACTCCCCTTGTTGCTTTCACTGCACACAGTGAAAATGAATGAATGAACAGTTCCTGGGCAGTGACCCATACAGATGATGCATCTTCCAAAACATTCAAATTTCCCTGGGAAAAAAATATATGTCAATATTCTGCCTGTAGGCTCCTTGGGGGACTATTATTTTCCTTTTTTGGGTATCTTTAGCCCTTAGCTGGTAAGCACTTAATAAATGTCTGTTAACTGATTTACTGTTTCTAGGCACCTATTTAAAGGAATGTTACATCCCCAATTAGAATACACAAGCTCCCAGAGACGATTTTTTTGTCTTTCTTTCCATTCTTCTCCCTCCAACTTAGTGTCTGGCATACAGTAAGTGCTTAATAAATGCCTATTGACTGACAGTGATTGTATGCACCTATTTAAATAAATGTTGCCTGCCCCATTAGAATATACAAGCTCCTTAAAGGCAGAGACAACTTTTTGCCTTTCTTTGCTTCCTCTTATTCTCGTCCCTGCCCTGTCCCCCAGTATAGTACTTGGTACACAGTAAGTGCTTAATAAATGTTTGTTTACCCACTGACTTTTAGGATGCTAGGGCTCAGGAGTCCTGGGCTGACTTCTGGCTCCTCATCTGTCACAAAGGCATAAAATAATAACAGCTGCTCCTCTTCCTACTTCACAGAGTTCTTGGGAGAGCTAAGGGGGAGGGGAGGTTCTGAAAGGGGGTTCTGCAAAAAAGCTAGAAGCTCCATTAGATGCCCCGAGGCATTCCTTCCTCCAGCCTACTTCACACTGAACCCTCACAGAGAGTAAGTAAATAAGCACCTCACAAGTAATGGTAACACAGGCTAACATCTAGAAACTGTGAGGGGAGTAGGTGGTAAACACAACAGGGCCACAGGCACGTCATCACTCAGGGTTTTGTAGTGAGGGTCGTGCCCTCTCTTATACTCTCCAAGCTGCCTCAGCAGTGCCCTAATGTGCTTCCAGTACAGACTGAAAAGGAGTGGAAGATGTGTTGCTTTGGGGGAGGTAGGGGGAGGGAGGGAACATAATCTGCATCACTAATTAGTACCTGCAATTTCTGATTCAGTGCTAGGGTGAGGAGGCCAGCCTGAAAGGGGATGGGGGATGGGGGGGTGGGGGGTGGGAGGGAATGGAAGACGGCTGGAACAATTCCTCTCTGCCGCAGTAAGGATCCCAGCAGCAAGACAATTGAGGACGTGCGTCGGCAAACCAATTAGGCTCCATTACTGGCTAGATTCTGTAACCCAGAGCTTCAAACCTGCAAGGAAGTCTTCGCTGCAAGACCTATTTAAGAGTTCCATTAGTGACTCATTCACATCTCTATTGACGACGGAGCCAAGACCCCCTTCACCTCCATTCTCTTGCTGGAAATCGCTCATGAGGTCTTGTATCCATCTCAGGTCCTGGGCAAGTTCCTGCCTTAGAGATTCATACTGAGCCCCAAGCTGAGTGTATTTGCCAGCGACACTCCCCAGGTCAGAGCCCATGGCCTGGATGTCTTCCCGCAGGGCCTTCTTCATGGCCTCCACCTTTCGGTACTCATACTTGAGCTGGGAAAGGCTATAGCGAGTGTTTTCGCTCTCCCCTCGGTACCAGGCCTCCTTCTCATTATAGATGGACACCAGAGCCTCCACGTCATCCTGGAGGGAGTCGTGGGCCGAGACCAGCTTGTTGCAGCCACGCTCGGCCTCTGCCACGTCTTCCACCATGCGGGCAAAGCGCTCAAAGTTGACGTAGGTATTGTTGCGGGGCATGCTAGAGTGGCACTTGATGGTGTATTCTCTCAAACGCTTGGTCTTCACCTGGGGGGGCTCCGTCTTCCTGTGTTCGGGGACTTTGGTCTCTCCTTTCGACTGGTGAGCATTTGGACAGAAGAACCAGAGTATTAATTGGGCACGTGCAGGGAGAGTCAGGCACAAGGCAGGCCAAGGACTCACACTCTTGAGCATTTCCTGCATGCAACGGACTCTGGGAAAGGCAAGGGCATAGAAGTACCCAGCATTCCCCAAGACCAAATGGAAAGGAATAAGGAGTGGATTTGAAGATGGGGAGGGGGGGGCCATGCCCTGCATATCCACTACCAGAGAAGTCAACTCATCACTCTCAGTAATGAGGACCCTCCCCCAGGTACACACAAAGTGGCATCACTATTACTGGTAGTTCAGGCTCCCATGGGGTCCCGGGACTGCTCAGTTCTTATAGTCATGCAAAGATCAGCAAACTCGATCATGAGATGCTCACACAAGCAAGCAGCCTGCAGTTAAAAGGCAACAACTCATTCAAGGACCAGAGCAAACACAGCTTTTTCAAATGTAAGCTTGAGGGCTTTATTTTCTTTCCTGAATACCTAGTGCCTTGTACTTTAGGGATGAAGACTGGACCAGGGATTGCATTGTTATAGGAAACTCCAGGGTGAAGAAGAAATTCTCTTTACTCATACAGGTTGGCCCTTCCTCTAAAATTTATGTCCTTCTTCTTCCTCTTCTTCTTCTTTTTTTTTTTTTTTTTTTTTTGGTGGGGCAATGAGGGTTAAGTGACTTGCCCAGGGTCACACAGCTAGTAAGTGTCAAGTGTCTAAGGCCGGATTTGAACTCAGGTCCTCCTGAATCTAGGGCTGGTGCTTTATCCACTGCACCACCTAACTGCCCCCTGAAATTTATGTTCTAAAGAGTTTTGTCTAAGCATTAAGAGGGATCAGCAGGGGCAGCTAGATGGCGTAGTGGTTAAAGCACCGGCCCTGGATTCAGGAGTACCTGAGTTCAAATCCGGCCTCAGACACTTGACACTTACTAGCTGTGTGACCCTGGGCAAGTCACTTGACCCCAATTGCCTCACTAAAATTAAAAAAAAAAAAAAGAGGGATCAGCAGCAGGATCTGAACCTTGGTCTTCCTGTTTTGGGGATGGTTCTCTATTAACCATAACACCTTGCCTCTCAGACTTGTACTTGGCAGGCATTTAATAAATGTTGATTGGATTGAATTGAATCACAAAATTAATGATTATATGTGGATTGATTCAAAAAGAGTAGCTATGGGAGGCCTTTTTTTGTGGCGCATTGTGTACTCACAACCAAGCAACAAAAACAAGGCAGCATGCTGGATAGGAAAGGTGATCACCTCAAAACAATTCCCACCTCTGCACATTTGCCCTGAGTGGAATGTCCTACCTATTTCTCCTTCACTTTTCAAAATCCAACCTCTTAAGAACCAGCCCCCAAAACCACCCCCTCCTTGAAGCTATGCCGGACTATTCTAGCTCTATATTGATATTCCTCCCACAAACTTTCATAACACTTACTATCTTTTGTTATTCATTTAGCACATATACAGCCTTGTATGACTGCAGCTGGGGATACAATGGATAGACCATTGGCCCTGAAGTTGGGAGGACCTGAGTTCAAATATCATCCCAGACACTTACTGGCTGTGTGACTCTGGGCAAGTCACTTAACCCCAATTGCCTCAAACATCTGGGGCCATCTCCAGTCATTCTAATGTATATCTTGCCACTGGACCCAGATGGCTCTGGAGGAGAGAAAGGTTGGTGATCTTGCACAGACCTCTCTCACTTAAATCCAAAGTCATGATCCTCTTGGAGAACAAAGGACAAACAACAATAAGCTGTGTGACCTTGGGCAAGTCACTTAACCGTTTGCCTCAGTTTCCTCATCTGTAAAATGAACTGGAGAAGGAAATAGCAAACCACTGCATGGTTGCTAGATGCCAGCATAACCCTTAATCACAGAATCGTAGAATGTTACATCTCCAAGGGAACTTGGACACCATCTCATTTTACAGATGAGGTAAATGAATTCTAGTGATGTGAGTGACTTGCTAGAAGTCACATACTTAATCTATGTCAAAGGTAAGGACTATCTTTGACACACTCTCCCAACTCATTTCCCTTTCTACTTTGCTATAGTGCAGTTCTCTTTCAACAAAGACTACTTGGAAGGGTGACCACAAAGGTAATGGGCAGGAATTCAAAGGGCCAGCATCTTTGGGGGGGGCAGAATAAGAAAGGGGTAAAGAGAGAAAGGATTGACAAGAGGTCAAGTTGTTTCTGCAATGCTAAGGCCTGCCTGGGTTTCTTCCTTCAGTCTTCAGTCTTCAGTCCAAGAACACTGTCTCCTGTGGTCTTTTCTCATCTACCTTTAGGGGTACATGCTTCTCACTACTCAAAGGGCAGCCAGTTTGGGTCAGGAAAAAGAGAGGAAAGGAAAAGAGGTATGCTACTGGTTTCAAATATGTCAAACCTGTGGGATGAGGTATAAAATGTAGATCATTTTTTAAAAACTGGCATTGGCATTAGGATTATTATGAAACATTGATTTTTTACTTTAAGAAGGAAAGATGACCCAAAGTTCTTCCTGTCCATGAGCTCTCTATGCAGTGGTCCCAAATGAGGAAATTCCCATTTGCATTTGTTTTGTTGTTTTCCCTCCAAATGAGGTTCATAATCTTCAATGAATTGGCAAAGTAAATTAAATTAGCATCAGCTCATTCTAATAAATTATGGCATTCTGGTTAGCTGGTGTCTAACACTCACTAGAGTTGAGTACAGCACAAGAAAGCCTGGTATTGAAGGATGCATCAGATGAGTAAGCAACAGATTCTGAATGGGGGTAAAGTGTGTCTCAATCTTGAGCCACACTACAATTCTGGTAACTGAGCAAGAGGAGTTCAAGTTCACTCACTGAAAAAAAAAGCGTCACACGCACTTATGCATCACATCTGTCCTTACCATGATCCAGGGATGAGTGAGTGCTTCTTGGATTGTGAGCCGTTTCCTGAAGAAGGGACAAAGAAAAGTTTATGAGGAAAGTATCTGCTTACAACACACTCCCCACCTAATGTTTACAGAAATTAAATTTTGCCTCTTTCAATTGTTGTTATTCAGTTGTGTATGGCTCTTCATGACCCTGTGGACCATAACATGCCAATACTATCTATAGTGTTTTCTTGGCAAAGATACTGGAGTGGTTTGTCATTTCTTTCTCTAGTGGATAAAGACATCTTTTGGGTTTTTTTTTGGTGAGGCAATTGTGGTTAAGTGACTTGCCCAGGGTCACACAACTAGTAAATGTCAAGTGTCTAAGGTCAGATTTGAACTCAGGTCCTCCTGAATCCAGGGCTGGTGCTCTATCCACTGTGCCACCTAGCTGCCCCTTCTTTCTCTAGTGGATAAAGGTAAACAGGTTAAGTGACTTGCCCAGGGTCACACAGCTACTAAATATCTGAGACTAGATTTGAACTCAGGTCAACTAGAGCCCTGATAATTAAAATCTTGGGGAATGGAATGCAGGATCAAAGCCTATGAAGGTACTGGCCCTGGAGTCAGGAGGACCTGAGTTCAAATCTGATCTCAGATACTTACTAGCTGTGTGACCCTGGGCAAGTCACTTAACCCCAACTGCCTTAAACATCTGGGGCCATCTCCAGTCATTCTGATGTATATCTTGCCACTGGACCCAGATGGCTCTTTAGGAGAGAGTGATATTGGTGATCTTGCACAGCCCTCTCTCACTTAAATCCAATTCACTGCAAGTCATGACATCACCCTGATGTCATGGTCCTCTTTGAGAAGGAAGGACAAACAAACAACAAGCTGCATGACTCTAGTCAAGTCACTTAACCCCTACTGCCTTCCCCTAAAACATAAAACCCCTACTGCCTCCCCCCCCAAAAATAAATTCAATCTCCATTATTAACATTATTCACATTTCTCCATCACCTTCTTTAAGTCTAGACTATCAACAAAAACAATAAATCAAGCCCTAATTTGTAGTATATGTTCATGCTGGAAATTTAACAATGGGCTCTTGAGCCAATTTGACCCGGCTCCAACACATCCCTAACCACAGCTATGGACAAACCACGAAGTTCATCTGAGGTTGCTGTGAATTGGATTTAAGTGAGGAAGGGCTGTGCAAAGTCACCAATCTCACTCTCTTCTCCAGAGCCATCTGGGTCTAGTGGCTTTGTGTCTGTGTATGTTACCAAGCAATACTGGTTATGTGGCAGTTCACAGAATGATATATTGTGTGCAATAGTTTTTCCACAGCTCATATCCAATGAGGAAATGACATCTACAAGGCATTCTGTAAACCTTAAAGGTTGACTGGTTAGATACAGACTTCTCTCTCTTTGAGTAAAGAGATGGCTGGGGAAAGGACACTATCTAAATGAAGAAGACTCCAAGAATGGAACAGGCAAGGCTGAGTCAGACATCTCCCATCCTCTCACTGACAAGCACTGAGTGAGCTTTGGAGAATTCTGAAGAATGAAAAAAAAAGATGGTGCCCCTCACCTTCTCCCATCCTGTCTGCATCTCCGCTCCAAACCCTCCCCCACCTAGCCCTGTCCCCTTTCCTAAATGTGCTGATTGAAAATGTCACCGCTTGATCTTAAACTGTTCAAACCCCAAACACACCTTGAGACAGATTGCGAGATATATTCAGGACAAATGAGCATTAGAAAATGCCAGGCTGGCTTCCAAACCCCATATACAATTATGTACATTTCAGTATGAGAAGAACAACCAAAAAAAAAACCCCTTGAGTAAACTGGCTGAATGACAAGTCTAAGCCTTGTACACATTTTCCAACACCTGCCAGAATAGTCACAATGCTCATGATGACAGAACTCTCTCCTCAATGGGTCCCATGCAGGTGGCGTATAAATCAACACTCCTTCAGAGGTTTGGCAAAGTAGGTATGAGGGAAAGGAGTGGGGCTGCTGCCTGATAAATTCTTTGAAAAATCAATCTCACCTTGTTTCTTTAACCAGGAGCTTCCGAATGAAGTCTTTGGCTAACTCGCTGGTCTGGCTGAAGAATTCCTCATCAAAAGCATAACTCACTGCTGTGATGTTTGCCAATGTCTCCTGTTTCGTGTCTCCAAGGAAAGGTGAAGCACCACTTAACCTGAGCACAAGAGAACCAACAGGGAACTAAGTAATTTCAAGCATGAAGTATGTGAAAAGTGATATAAATCTCCCTCTTTTAATTTTCTTACCATTTTTTTTGTTCTCATGCATTTTTTTTTTTTTTTTTTTTTTTAGTGAGGCAATTGGGGTTAAGTGACTTGCCCAGGGTCACACAGCTAGTAAGTGTTAAGTGTCTGAAGCCGGATTTGAACTCAGGTACTCCTGACTCCAGGGCCGCTGCTCTATCCACTGCGCCATCTAGCTGCCCCTCTCATGCACTTTCACACAAGGGATACAATGTCTTTCAAAAGAAACCAATCGGTCCTAACCAGTCCTACCAGAAAACCAAAGTGGATGAAAAGTGCACGTTGACCAGATTATGACATGCGGTTAAGATGGGCATCCCATGCAATTATTTATATAATAGTATTACAGTCAATAACATGAGCCCAGAATTGAATTGGAAGAGGAAAGATGGACAGATTGAATTGAGGAAGCTGAAAAACACAATCAATGGGAACAATCTTGCACAGCCACAACAGCCTATGGTGTTTACCGCCAAAATTCTTCTAGTGAGGCTATATGGTTGTCAGTCGTAAAAGACAATGATTATTGTTCAGTTATATCTGACTCTTCATGACATCATTTGGGATTTTCTTGGCAAAGATACTAGGATGAGTTGCCATTTCCTTATCCAGCTCATTTTAGAGATGAAGAAACTGAGTGAAACAGGGTTAAGTGATTTGCCCAGGACCACACAACTAGTGTCTGAGGCCACATCTGAACCCAGGTCTTTCTGACCCCGGGCCTGGCTCTCTATCCACCGTGCCACCTAGCTGCCCATTAAAATACGACAGAAGAATTAAAATGGCAGGTGACCTGAAGGTTAATGAGAAGACACATAATGAATGTAAGCATGCTCTAGTATATTACTAACAATCATTTACAATAAAAAAGAAGAAATGGGTCATTCATGTTGTAAGCAAGAGAGCTAACAGATAGGAAGCCTGAATTCTTCAATTAAATCTATGAGAGAACTAGAGGCACCAATGACAAGTTTAAAGCAAACCATGGACAAGGATGGCACAGGTGAGAAGACATAGATGGCTTTTGATCTGCCCAGATGAGATACTGGAACCAATGAAGTATATATTTTTACACTGTAATACACTTATCTGTGTTTATACTTTTCCTTCCTCCAAAAGATTGTGAGCTCCCTGAGGGTAGGTAGAATGTCTCCAGCTTTGTATCCCACTTAGTGCCTCTGGCATTTAACTCATATTTATATAGTCCTTTAAAATTTGTAAACCACTTTTCTAACAACAACCCTGTGAGGGAAGGAGGTCATTTTACAGATGAGGAAACTGAAGCTTGGAGATTCTCAATTAAACTAGAAATCACTCAGAGATTCTCGATTAAATTAAGCTAGAAATGGATGTCATTTTCTCTGGAAATTCTGTCCTATTAACATAAATGCCTTCCTCTTCTCACCCTGACCCTTCCCAGGATCACAAACTGCACGGCCTGCTTACTCCATTCAAAAAATCCATAACTCTTAATTGAACACTTACTATGTATTCAGCCCTGTGCTAGATACCACAGGAGATAAGAAGGAGCATACATAAAATACAGCCCCTGCAGGCAAAGAGCTTATAGTCTAGTTAGGGAGACACATAAGATAACTGAAATAATTAGAGAGGCATAATGTTAACCTTTGTATTGTGTGTAGGATATAATTTCAACAGGATCAAACATTTAGAGCTGGAAGGACCTGTAGGGATTATATAGTGCAACATCCTCTTTTTATGGATGAAGAAACTGAATCCCCAAGAGGTTATGTAATTTGCACCAAGGTCACACTGGCATTAAGTGACACAACCCTGAATTTGAACGCTGGTCCATTTCAATGCTGGTCCTCTTGCTCCACTCCAAGAGGCAGGTAGGTATGGATAGAACGTTGGACCTGAAGTCCAGAAGACCTGAGTTCAAATTCAGCCTCAGATACTTACTAGCTATGTGACTCTGGACAAGTCACTCAACCCTGTGATGAGTAAAATCTAATGTGTGGTTGCCTTTTTCCTGTTCCCAGTGTGGGGGAAAACTAGCTAGGGTCTACTTTACACTCTGCCTCCCCCAAGACAATGTGAGTTTTTTTGTGTTTATTTTTTTTTAGAATGTGAGTTTTTAAGGCCTGCTATCAAAGGTTTCCAACCCACCTTTCCAGGCTTATTGTTTACTTCTCTTACACATCAGTCAAACTGAGAGACCAGCTGTTGCCCATACTCTGCATTCTATCTTTGCCCTCTGTGTATTTACATAAGCCATTCCCCAGGCCTGGAAAGTGCTCCCTCATCACTTCCACCTTTCCTGTCCTTTAAGCCTTGAGCTTGCCCTGATCCCTCCCAGTCATCACTGTTCTCTCTCTCCTCAAATAACCTTGAATTCCTTAAATATATCCAGACACATTTTATCCCCACTGGAGCTTGTGAGCTGCTGGAGGGATGCTTTGTTTTTCCCTTTGTAGACCTAGCCCTTGGCACCTAGTAGGTATTTCATATAAATGTTTGTTGAATTAAAACCAATTAACAAGTGTGGGTTACAGACCCTCGCAATAGAGGATTCCAGTGCTTCTGCAAGGCTTCCTGGGTGCTCTGCCCAGCACCTAAGCTGAATTCCCCTGGCTCTGGAGAATATGTGTGTGTGTGTGTGTGTGTGTGTGTGTGTGTGTGTGTGTGCATATGTGCACACATACCTTTTGTTTGGTGGTTTTGGTTTTGTTTTGTTTTGGGTTTTTTGGTGAGGCAATTGGGATTAAGTGATTTGCCCAGGGTCACACAGGTAGTAACTGTCAAGTGTCTGAGGCCAGATTAGAACTCAGGTCCTCCTGAATCCAGGGCCAGTGCTCTATCCACTGTGCCACCTAACTGCCCCACACATACTTTTTGTGCCTCCCTAGAGTGAGAGTCTGGGGCCCATTCCTCTTCTAGCGGCTCCTGATTGTCTCTGGGAAGGGAAGGTTAGGAGCTACCACTTTCCCATCCTGCTTGGAGATCTCTGGAACAAAGATAATCACTAAACATTTGCTGATTGATTGAGTTCAGGCTTCAGTTGTAAAGATGGTAATGCCTGCATTCATTTTCATCAGATGATGCCTAAGAATCTCTCTGAAATGCCTAGATGCAGTACGTTACATAAAGGGAGAAAAGGGGAGATGGAAAGGAAAAAAGACAAGAATAAATGCATGTGATCATACCTGTGGACAGAGTGGGAGACCTGTCAGCACAGTGTTACTTTAAATAGGGACTCAAGGTCCTTCTATGGAACAGTGACTCTAACAGAGTGTACGTGTTGTCTCTCCCAATAAACTCTAAACTCCTTGAAGGTGAAGGAGGTGGTGTGAGGGGAGGGGAGGAGGGGGAAGCAGCTATTTCATTCTGGTTGTTATATCTCAGGTCCCTAGCACAGTACTTAGAACATGATGAGCATTTAATAAATGCTTGGTGATTGAGGGACTCAGTACTTACTTATATCATTTGGACCACATCTGCAGTCACTATTAAGCAAAAAAGCCACAGGAGCGCTGTCTGCTTTGGGGAGTCAAATATAATAACCCTACTACAGAAAATAGGGTTCATGAAGAGAGGAAGGCTAAATGTGGCAGAGTCAGATGCATGTGTGTGCACGTGTACGTGCAGACACACACACACACACACAGAGACTATTACTGCTCCTAATTGAATATCCTAGATAAAGAAATGTCAGTCTAGTACCTTAATGCTCTAAGATAGGAAGGGAAGAGAAAAAATCAAGTGGAGAGAGGTTGGAAGAAAGAGAGCAGGAGAGATAAGGAAGGAGAGGAAAGAAGAGAGACAAGGTGGGGGTAGATAGGAAGGAGGAGAGACCAAAAAAGAGGAGGAGTCAGGCTCAAGGTAAAGGCTGGAATGATCCAATTTCCTTAACACGTGACGGTTTTGCAGCCTGCAGTGCTGGGGCCCTCTTTCATAGTTTTAAAATAAAACACGACACTTTTAGATTCTGACAGTAACTAAAGAAGGAGATAGAAGAGGCTGATTAGTAGGCTCTCAGGGGCACCGTAGGAACTGCAGAGACAGGCTGCAGAATATTAATTGCCATTAATAACAGTAAGTAATCAATCTTGCAAGCAATGAGACCCACAACCTTGCTACATGAGAAGTACTGTGGGATGGCTGAGGTGAATGTATCTCTTCTGCTTCTGTCTCACAGGTGGGGATGGGGAGCAGCACTTCAATTCAACCTGGGTTTTTACCTTACTCCCAGCACCTTGGGAATTGCTGCTGTTGTCCAGTCATTTTCAGTTGTGTCCGACTCTTTGTCACCCAGTATGGGGTTTTCTTGGAAAAGATATTAGAATGGTCTGCTATTTCCTTCTCCAGATCTTTTAAAAGATTTGGAAATTGAGGCAAACAGGGTTATGGGTTAAGTGACTTGCCCACGGTCACAAAGCTAGTAAGTATCTGAGGCCACATCTGAATTCAGGAAGATGAGGTGTCCAAGATGGACACTCTATCCACTAGGCCACCTAGCTGCCCCCAAAATGGAAATTTTGATTGTTGTTCAGTAGTGTCCAACTCTTTGTGACCCCATTTGGTGTTTTCTTGGCAAAGATACTGGACTGCCTTGCCATTTCCTTTTCCAGCTTGTTTTATAGATGAGGAAACTGAGGCAAGCAGGGTTAATTGACTTGCCCAGGGTCACAGAGCTAGTGTCCGAGGCCAGATATGACCTCAGGTCCTTCTGACTCCAGGCCTGGTGCTCCATCTACTATACCTAGCTTCCCTGTACCCTGGGTAACCAAGGCCTAGAGGGGCAAGTTTCATAAGGAAGATACAGGCCCATAGAGCTAGGGCTGGAAAAGACCTCAGAGGTTGTTCTGTCCAATCCTTTAATTTTACAGATGAAGAAACAGAGGCCCATGGAGTTTAAATGACTAGTCTAAAATGACAGAGACAGGAAGCATTAAAGGTGGGATGTCCCAGTGGCTCTGGGTAGGGAGGGTTAGGAGCTAACACTTTCCCACCCTACCTGAAGACCCGAGCTACGACTGAGAGCCCTGCTGAGATACTTACAGTATGTAGGTGATGACTCCTATGCTCCTGCAAGACAAAAAGCAATGTGAATCAGTGCCTTCCTAAGCTGGAATCCCAGACCTCAAAAAGGATTCTTCCATAGGATCCTCAGTGGCCCACTGGACATACCTCTTGAGCCCCGCCCCCCAGTCTCTGCATTTCCCACCTATCTTTGAGGAAGCTAGTCACCTCTGGGGGACACTGGATACATTATTCTGAGCTGGATACAGGTGTGCGGGCTCTGCACCCTATTCCAGGTCATTGATCTGAAGTCCAAAGAGACAAATGGGATGTTTTCTTTCCCTTTTAACTGTTACCAAAGTGGCAACATCATTGCATTCTAAATAGGACTTCATGTTCATGCCCTCTACTCAGAGCTGCTCCTAGGATACACAGAGGGGGCATGGGAGGGAGGTTGCCCGAAGATATGGGTGCTTAGAGAAATGGATTGCTGACCTAGATAACCACCCCCAAAAAGGTCAAGAGGATCCTACATTTCGGGAGGACACCCCTGAGCTAAGAAGGCTGGGTACAAAGGACGACTGAGCAAACGCTGACCTGGCAGAGATCTCTTTGGAAAACTTACCACATATCAGCCTCCAGCCCAAGGGGTTCATAATTCACAATTTCTGGAGCTGAAAGAAGCCAGCGTTAGAGGATCAGTAAAGTATGACATGACATTGAGGTACCTATCAGAGATTGAATGGTCTCCTCTCTACTCCTTAGGAGGAAAATCAGGCCAGTTGCCAAAGACCTTCATATTTCAGAATATAAAATCATAGAGTTAAATAATAATCATGTTAATGTCATGCTTTAATGTTTGCACTTTATATGTGTGATCTCATTTGATCCTCACAAAAATCCTGTGAAACAGGTGCTACCATATATCCCCATTTTACAGATGAGGAAACTGAGACAGAGAGAGGTCTCAATGCCTTGCCCACAGTCATATAGCAAGTGTACAAGACCAAATCTGAACTCAGGTCTTCCTGACTTCAAGTACATTTCAAAGTCACCTAGTAATTTCTCATTTTACAAGTGAATAAACTAGAGCTTATAACAGAGGTTAAGTGACTTGCCTAGGAGCACAAAGGTAGCAATTTATGAGCCATAATTTGAACTAAGCTTCTCTGCCTCCAAATCCTGTCTTTTTCCCACTATACTAAGAGGGAGAATCTTAGGGTTTGGAGGAGTTTAGTGGGACAAGATACTTGAAATGACTTGAAATTCCCATTCATCTTTGTTGTTGTTGTTGTTGTTTTTTGTTTTTTTTAGTGAGGCAATTGGGGTTAAGTGACTTGCCCAGGGTCATACAGCTAGTAAGTGTTAAGTGTCTGAGGCCGGATTTGAACTCAGGTACTACTGAATCCAGGGCCGGTGCTCTATCCACTGCGCCACCTAGCTGCCCCTCCTATTCATCTTTTAAGAGCACCACCACAGTTCAAGGACAGTGATAAACCAGAGATTGTCCTGGGGACGGTAACCAGGAAGGCAAAGGCCCTTGAGTCTTTGCCACCTGAAGTTTGGGTGAAAGAAATGGGGATGGTCAGCCTGAGAATGAGAAGACTTAGCCCTGGCTAAGTGATGGCTGCCTTGAAGGGTGTGAAAGACCATCATGTGCAATAGGAATAAGACTTGGGTTTGGCCTCCAAATCCAGCCTCAGACCCTTAACACTTACTAGCTGTGTGACCCTGGGCAAGTCACTTAACCCCAATTGCCTCACTAAAAAAACCAAAAAAACAAAACAAAACAAAACCAAAAAAAGAAAGAAAGAAAGAAAGAAAGTGGCTAAATTTAACACCCCACCCCACCCCCAATTCCCTAACAATGAGAGCTGTTCAAAAGCAGAATGGGCTGCCTTGGGAAGTGGGTAATGTAGTGAGCCCCCCTTTACAGGAGGTTTTAGACAGAGGATGGATGACCACTGCACAGGCCCAATCAGATGGCATCTAAAGTCCCTTTCAACTCAGAAATTCTGCTTCATCACTATCCTTTGGAGCCCAGCTCAGGTTCTACATTCTTTAGGGAGCCCCTCCTGACTAGCTTGGATCATGAAATTTTTACATACCACTTTTTTTTTTTTTTTTTGCAGGGCAATGAGGGCTAAGTGACTTGCCCAGGGTCACACAGCTAGTAAGTATCAAGTGTCTGAGGCCGAATTTGAACTCAGGTCCTTCTGAATCCAGGGCTGGTGCTTTATCTACTGCGCCACTTAGCTGCCCTTCCTTTACATACCACTTTTATTGTTCCCTATTGCTATGTGTATCTTGTCTTTCCAATTTACTGATAAACTCCTAGAGAGAAGAGGTTCTCATCACCAAAACCAGCCATAGTGATTTGTGTGTATGTGTGTGTGTGTGTGTGTGTGTGTGGCAACCTTCAAAGCCCATCTAAGTTATAGAGATGGTGAGACCTCCTCAGTGGAGAAAAGGCCCACAATAATGAAACTGAGAGCTGGTATGGGTTTGAATCCTAGCTTTGTGACCCTGGGCATGTTACTGAACCTCCCTAAGACTCAGTTTTCTCATCTGCAAAATAAGGATTATAACAATACCTGCTCTGCAGAATTGGTGGGAGGATCAAAGGAAAGAATACGTCAAGGACTTGGCAAACCCTAAAACGCCATGTAAATAAGCTATTATTATTATTATTATTATTACTAAGTTATATATCCTTGGCAGACTGCAATGAAGGCAGGGACCACTTTTGTGGGATCTCAGACAACAGAGTTGGAAGAGACTTCATGGCTCTTCTAATTCAAGCCTTACCCTAATCGTGAATCTAGTCCACAACATAGTGGTTGTCAGCCTCTGCTTAAACACCTCACAGGATGGACCACATGAACTCCCTGGGGCATCCTGCTTAATCTCTGGTCAGTTCTAATTGTCAGGAGATGTTTCCTTCTACTACTCTGAGATGTGTCTTCTCCACAGTTCTTGGCACGAGGCCGAGGGGTTACTCAATAAATACTTGTTAGCCGATTGGCTTATCAGAGGATGGAGTCTGTGGAGGAGGAGGAGGAAAGGAAGGGAGAGGAAAGGGGAGAGGGTGGGAGAGATGGGGGAAGAGAAGGTTACTCTGTCAGAGGGAGGACTTCCTTTTTGCAAAGAATCCTGGGGTGCGTCACTACTTCCATTCACACCTCTGGATCAAAGGGCCTTCCTTCCCACTGTGGTACTGGGGTCAAGTTAAGAATAAATTCCCACATGAAAGCTGCCTTGCATCCCAAAATGTTTCTTCTTTTAGCTGCTTCAATCAGGGCAGGGGCTAGAATGCTGAGCTGCCACCAGAGAACCAACTAGATTTAACCCTTGAACTATCTTGCTGTGCAACTCTGGGCAGTTATAGAAATCTCTCTGGGTCTCATCTCTAAAATGAGGGTGTTAGGCCAGATTGGATTAGGGGTTCTTAACTTGGGAGTCCATGAACTTGGGTGGGAAGAAAATGATATCTTTATTTCAATATAATGGGTTTTCCTTTGTAAACCCAGGAACTTTATTTTATGTATTTAAGAACAGGATTTTAAGAAAGAGGTGGTATCTAGGTGGTGCAGTAGATAGAGTACTGGGCCTGGAGTAAGGAAAGCCCTGAGTTCAAATCTAGTCACCGATACCAGCTGTGTGACCCTGGGTAAGTCACTTAACCTTGTTTGCCTCCGTTTTCTCATCTGTAAAATGAGCTGGCAAAGGATATGGCAAACCATCCCAGTATCATTGCCCAGAAAACCCCAAATTAGGTAATAAAGAGTTGGACTTGACTGAACAATAATAACAACAAAAATTCTAAGAAGGGGTCCATAGGTTCCATTGGCCTGACTACCCAAGGGGACTATGACATAACAGAGGTTAAGAACTCCTGGCCCAGATGATCTCAGCTTGGAATGCACTTTCTTCCTCTGACTATTAAAATCCTTTTCTTATTTTTTAAATTCAACTGATATTTATTAAACACTTATGTACAAGACAATGTGCTTGGTATCAGGGATGTAGATGGAAATGACGTAGTCTCTAGCTTTTATTCTATTTTTTTTATCATTGATCACTCTTATTCCATATAGTTTGACTCAGTTGTATTTAGTTGTAGGACTTTTTTCCTCTTAAAATCCTTTTCTTATTTAGAGGGATAGCTCAGGTGCCATCTTTTCCCTGAAGGTGGAGCATCAATTCATTTGAAAATGATCTCTCCAGTTTCAGATTCATTAAGAAAAATTGCATTGATACTTTTTGTTTTTATATCACCTTTATTTCTACATATATTCCTACCTAATGAGGCATTTCTTGGTAATGAAGAATTGAGAAAGAAAAAAAAAGCAGTTCTGCAAAATAAACCAACATATCAATTACATCTATCAGTCTTCATAATATTCCACCAGACAGTTTCCCCACCTCTACAAGGAAGAGAAGAGGGTGCATTTTCTCAATTCTTTCTAGGACCAAAGTTTCTGGGACATTATAATTTTATAGAATTTAGTTTTGTGTTTTTATTCTTTCTATTTAAATATTATTTTATAGCATTTTGCATGGATCTTTGCTTTTATTATATTCTACCTTATATTGTCTTTACTTGTGCATATTATCCCCATCATGAGATTATAAATACCTTGAGGAATTCAGGGAAACATTGGAAGACTTGTCTGAACTGATGCAGAATAAAGAAGGCAGGTCAGAACAATCTATGCAATGGCTATAATAACATAAATGAAAACAACACTATCATATCAGAGATCAAATTACATTTAGTACTGTAATGTAATATTGGTTCTAGAGGCCTGATGGTGAGACATGCCTCCTTTCTCTCAATAAGAGAGGAGCAAGTCATGGGTGAAGAATGTTGTACATGCTGTCACATGTGGTGGCTGGGTTGGTTGGTTTTAACTTTTTTTTTTTAACATAAGGGAGGTTTTCAAGAGTGAGAGAGACAGAGAGAGAAGAGAGGTACAGAGAGAGAAAAAAAGAGACAAAAAGAGAGAGAGCCTTAGTTACTGGAAAGTGACCTTAACATAAAAAAAAAAAAAATCAGTTTGAAAAGCACCAAAAAGAAAAAAAAAGTTCCTTGAGGACAGGAATTGTTATTTTGCATCTTTGTATTCCCAAGTAGGTGCTCATTAACTAATCAATTAATTCGATAAATGTTAATGCATTTAATTGAGATAGATTACTTATCGATAGCATATAAAGCCTTTTACAGTGTGGCCTCAATAATAATAACAGCTAGCAATTTAAGGTTTGCAAAGTGCTTTACAAATGTCTCATTTGATCATCACAACAACTCCTAGAAGTAGGAGTTATCACCATTTTATAGATGAGGAAACTAGTTTAGAGAGAGGCCAAGTCACTTGCCAAGGGTCACACAGCTAGTAAGGGTCTGAGGACATATTTATTATCATGATGATCATCTCCCACTTATATTATGCTTACTATATACCAGGCACTGTGCTAAATGCCTTACAGTTATTAATCTCAATTTGGTCCTCACAACAACTCTGGGAGATGGATGGCATTATTATCCTCATTTTACAGATGAGGAAACTGAGACAAGCAGAGGATAAATGACTTCTCTGGGGTCACACAGCTAGCATCTAGGCAGGATTTGAACTCGGGTGTTCTGGACTTCAGGTCCAGTGTTCTATCCACAGGCCAATTACTCTGTGAATATTTATCCCTAGACAGTCAGATTAATCTTATTGCTGTACCCCTTGAATTTCTACTTCCACATTTTTTGTACATAGTTTCACCTCTCTGGATTGCCTTCTGCACTCTTTTCCACTTCTCCTTAATATGATAGATAGAAGAAATCCACCTTTCTTTTAACTCCCATTAGTCTTACTGTCTATACCAAGCATCTGGCCACAGCATGCATACTGCCTTGGATTATTATTAGCTGTGTATAGCTATCTTCGCATGTGCACACAAGTCTTGCCATTTTTTTCACAATCAATCATTTTCTCTCTCTCAATAAGTCTCTCAATCTTGGAATTCTATTTAATCCTTTTACTGTTATTTAATTGCTCACATAATTATGTCTTGTCTTTCCAATGAGATTATAAACTCCTCGAGGGCAGGGACTGGCTCCTTTAGATTCAACCAATGCAACAAACATTCATCAAGCAGCTCTGCTTCCCGGTGAGTAGAAAGAACAGGATGAATTCCAGAAAAGGTAGAAAAAATAATCCCTCTTTTCTGTTCTGTGATCCAGACAAATCAGCGTTCTCTCTGTTCCTCACCAGTGACTCACCATCTCCCTTTGCATGGGCTGGCTCCCACGCTAGGAATGTCTCCCTCCTTACTTCTGCCTCATAGAATCAATCTCTTCCTTCTAACAAACACCATCTTCCATGTGAAGCCTTCTTTGGTACTGTCAATTGTTAGTGCCCTACCTCTCAAACTAAACTACCTTGAATTTAACTACTTTGTATTTATTTGTATCTATTCTGTATAGATTTACATAGATACTCATTGTCTTCCCCCATTAGAATGTAAGCATCTTATAACTGGGAGGCAGCTAGGTGCTTGAGTGGATAGAGCACTGGGACTAGAATCAAGAAGACCTGAGTTCAAATGTAGCCTCAGACAATTACTAGCTATGTGATCTTGGGCAAGTCAGTTAACCTCTGTTTGTCTAAGAGTCAACTAGGTGGCTCAGGGGATAGAATACTTGACCCTGGAGTCAGGAAGACCCAAGTTCAAATCTAGTCTTAGACACATACTAGTTGTGTGACCCTCGGCAAGTCATTTTAACCTCTGTTTTCCTACTGGAGAAAGCAAATGGTAAACCACTCCAGTGTCTTTGCCAAGAAATTCATAGATAGTATTGCCATGATAGAGTCCACAGATTCATGAAGAGTTGGACATGACTGAACAACAAAAACATCTTATAAGTAGGGGCCACTTGCATCCCTGGTGACTAGCAGAGTGCCTGGCATAGGGTAGGTGCTCCGTGAAATACCTGTTCGCTAATACTTCATTGACACATCCAGAAGATATCCCACATGTGGGGCACCCACTGGATCTCTAAGCTCCCAGAAGTACTCACCCTTTTATCAATCAATCAATCAATCATCAATCAGCCAATCAATCAACAGGCATTTGTTAAGCACCTATGAGTCAGGCCATACAGAGATAAGTTATCTCCCTTTGGCACTTCTTTGTATTTCTCACAGAACCTAGCTACCATGCTTTGTTCATAGCAGGTATACAATATTAGCTCTTTGTACTGACCAAAAAAAAATCAATTTTGCCACCTATCTGAGTGGACTGTCTGGAATATTCCGTCCTTTCCGACTATGCTTAGTCCTCCCTCCTTCCTTTTTCATCAGGTCAGGGTTGCAGAGGCTGCTACTTGCCTGGATCTTCAGGGCTAACTCTAATACCCCAAACCGAAAGTAAACAACCCTCAATTTGTGTCTTTTTTCCTGTACATTCTGGGTTTCTTATGAATCCCCCTTTCTCACTGAGCTTCCTTTTCAACTCTGTACTTAACAGCACTGATCTTGGAGTCAGAAGGCTGGGGGTTCGAGTGGCTTAACCATTCATGTGAACATGGACAAATCATTATGATCCCCCCAAGACTCCCCATCTTTAAAAACAGGACTAATGATGCATGTGCTATTGGGAGTCTCACATTAGAAAATCTATTCGAAAGCACATTGTAACTTCAAAATTCCTGCCCTGTATCTGGAGCAGAGGGAGATAGTGGAGGTGGCTTAGGATACAGATGGCTTGCTCTCCAGGGGAGAGGGATAAGGGCGTATACCAGAGAAAAGAGGTCTATGGAGCCCTCCCACCAGCTCAATTCTCCCTTTGCCTGCATAAAGGAATGGGAATAAAGAAATGGGAGGTAAGTAGGTGAGTGGGTGGATCTGGCATCTGGTAGATGGTTGATTTTCTGTGTTGTGTTTTTTTTTTTCCTTTTAGAAGATCAAAAGCTACTCCAGAAGGCTGAGTTTACTGGAATTCAGGAGGGTGAGGCTACTTTAAGTCCTGCAAATAAGCCCCCGTGAGAATAAAGGCTGGGGGCAAGAGGAAGAGAGAAAAATTTCTCTTTAGAGAAGCTGGGGGGGGGTTAGTGGTGGTGGAAGCATCATGGGAAAGGGAGGAAATGTCACCCTATTTCTGTGCTCCCCTCTTCCAGCTCTTGTTCTCCAAAGCAACAAAGTTTATTTCTCTGTGTGCAAGCCCAGAAAAGCCATTCCCCTCCTCCAAAACATGCCCCAACCCCAGGTATGTGTCCTGAGAGGACATGGCCCATAAGCATCCCCAACCCAGAAGGTGCGCAGTGGAGGAAAAGAAGGATGCTTTTAAGAGGGCATAGTCTTAGCTCAAGCATAGAGCCTCCCTTCCGTTTTTTCCTGCCTCACCCTTATCCTCTGTCAGGCCACAGAAACTAAACTTACCTACAAATTCTGGGGTTCCAAAAATGTTCTTAAACTCCACTCCATCTTCAATTTCATGAGCCAGGCCAAAGTCGATCAACTTGATGTGTGGAATGGGAATATTCTTATCCAGCAGCATAATGTTCTCTGGCTACAGAACAAAAGGGGGGGAAAGATGGTAATTAAAGCTCTGGTTTGTGTTTTTAGTTAAGGATTTGGGGCAGGGTTTTGTGTTCTTTTTTAAGCTACTGAAACAGAAAAAAAATTCTAGCTTGTTTTTGTATCCTTAATCATCTTCGGTGAACTCAAAACAGCCCTAAGAGAGTATAAATATCCCAAGCCCTGGGCTTTACCCAACTCTTGCTGATAGCAAGAGACTGGGCAGCCAAAGATGGAGGGGTCTCCAGACCCCATTCTGCCTCTAAGTGGTTATCAGGCCAGTTCTCTTTCTTGGGAAGGAAGCTATTGAGTATAATGGAATCAAGACTAGATATGGAGGTCAAATGATTCAATTAAAAGAGCTTGTTATTTAAGGCCAAGGGCAGCTAGGTGGTACAGTGGATAGAGAACTCCAGGCCTAGTGTAAGGAAGATTAGAGTTCAAATCCGACCTCAGACACTTACTAGATGTGTGGCCCTGGGCAAGTCATTTAACCTCTATTTGCCCCAGTCCCTCATCTGTAAAATGGGGCTAAACTAGAGAAGGAAATGGCCAACCACTCCAGAATCTTTGTCAAGAAAACCCCATGGACAAAATCCACAGAGTTAGACACGATCGTATAACAACAACAAATGTTTAAAGATGAGAAGAATCATGACATAATTGAAAAAGGACTAGCCTCGATGTCAGGAAGAACACTACCCTGGTAGATAGGGCACTGCACTTGGAGTCAGGAAGACCTGGGTTCGAATCCCTTGTTAAATATTTACTAGCTGCATGATTCTGGGCAAGTTACCACACCTCTGTTGAGCTTCAGTTTGTTCATATACAATAATTACTACTATCTATAGTGACTAAAACAAAGCACTTTATAAATATTATCTCATTTGATCCTCACAAAAACCCTGGGAGGTAGATGCTATTTTTATCCCCATTTTTCGGATGAGAAAACTGAGGCAGACAGACATGACATGATTTGTCCATAGTTATCATGCTCTCCACTAGTATTTGAGCTCAGGTCCACCTGAGTCTTGATCTAGCTCTCTTATCTGCTGTGCTATGCAGCTGCCTCCAAATGAGAAGGCTGAACTCAAAGACCCCTTTACCCAAAATTTAACTTGTATTTATATTTTTATGTATGTATGGTTTGCCTCCCCCGATCGAGTTTATATTCTCGGAGGCAGCTAGGTGGCGCAGTGGATAGAGCACCAGCTCTGGAGTCAGGAGGACCTGAGTTCAAATCTGGCCTCAGACACTTGACACTTACTAGCTGTGTGACCCTGGGCAAGTCACTTAACCCCAATTGCCTCACCAAAAAAATAAAATAAAATAAAAAATAAAGTGACTATGAATTTATATTCTTTGAAGTCAAGGAGTCTTCCATTTTTGTTCTTGTGTCTCCGGAGCCTAGCACGGTGCTTGGGATATGGTAGGCACTTAATAAGTGTCCGTTGCTTGCTTCTAGCTCTAAATCTATGATTCTATGATCCTGGGTTCAAATCCTGTGTCTGATATACAGACAAGTCACTTAACCACCCAGCACTGCTTGGTAGAAAGAGCTCTGGGTCTGAGGTTTCCTGCATCAGACACTAACATTTCATCTTCCTACTGTAACTGCTTCAGTGGTATTTCACACTCAGACATGAGAGTAAACAGGAAGGGCTCTAAACATCTCATTGTGTCCCTTGACAGATGGTAAGACAGAGAGACAAGAACAAAACAGCAAGCCAATAAAGATACAGAGACAGGCCCTGGGCTTGAGTCCCAACTCTAACACGTACTAGCCATGTGACTGACAAATTATTTGCTCTTTCTAACCCTCAGTTTCTTCATCTCTAAAATGGGGCTGATAGGACTTTCACAACTGGGAAAGTGCTTTGTGAACATAAACTACCACTATTTTTGCTCAGTTTTTACAGTCTTTCAAATGGGGACCAAGAAATACTTGGAGCATTTCCTGTTTGTTTGTTTTAAAGCTGGTCCCTTATGGCTAAGTGTGAATCTGCTGGGGGGGGGGGGGAGGGAGAATAATGAGGAGGAAGAGGAGGAAGAGATCTCAATGAAGCTGAGCCTCTGTTCCACTAATGCAGAACAGTTTCCTCAGCTTATCTGGTTCTGGCCCTTCCTGGCTACATCTTTCTCCATCCACCCCAGCTTCCTGTTGACAACTCTCCCCCTTCTATTGCTGCCCGGACTTTTTGTGTTTGTTTAACTAATTCTAGCTCCCAGCAGGACGCAGGAAAGAATACACCTGATTTCCAGGGAAAATACCAGCTGTTGGGGCTATTTCCAGTCCTGTAAACAGCTGGGAAGCCTAACTACAACCACGACGGTGAGCCTGAGCAGCCCAGCTCAGGACCCTTGCTTGCAAGGCTTTCATGCGTTGCTATCTTGGTGGTTGGCACAATCCAAGTACACAAATTCTAGTTTCTCTCTAGTCTGAAGACCTGCCAGGCCCTCTTCCCTCCCTCATGCCCTTCTCTCCTAAGAAATCAGACTCCCTAGATTCCTTCTGACCCCCCAATTGCTGCTGGAAACTTTCACTTGAGGAAGTAGACTATATCTCAACTTCTTTTACTTAAAAAAAAAAATCCCAACATGTTTCCCTTTTGGAATTTTTAAAGCTTGTTTATCTTTCCTCTATCTGGGAGCCATCTCCCAATTAGATTTTCAAAATACACAGAAATATTTTCCCAAGGCAATTGTTGATCTCGGCCTGAGCTAATTGACTGAAGACTTGGTATTTTTTTTTTTTTTTTTTGCAGGAAGGAGGTGGGGAGGGAAGGAAAGGGCAGCAAAGCCCAAGCAGACCTCAGCCTTGTGCAACATTCCACTTCAACCTGAGCTAGGTGCCTGTCTTTGGGACACAAAAAGTCTCAAGTATTTGTGAGAGGTACCTGGCTTGGGGTCAGAGGATGTGTGTGTGTTGTGTGTGTACACAGAAATACACATATATGTGAATCATACACACATGATATATGTATAAATTAGACACAGAGGGCATGTTATACATGCATATATATAATGCATATGGCATGCATGTGATGTATATGTGTATATATGTGTCTCTGTATGTATATGTAGGGTGTGTGTACAGGATTCCTAAACATATCATACAAATATGAGGTATGTGTATGTGTACACACACACACAGAGGAAGTCCTAAGAGTGTTAGTACATTTTAAGCTAATACAATTTCAAAAAGACTTTTGGGACATGCTATAGAGACCAAGCCGGGAATGTATGTCTCACCACCACAAAAACAACAAAAAAAGGGAATTTCCAGGGAAAGCAGAGTCAAACCAGATTATATTGTTGCCTTTAAGAGAGGGTTACTGAGTGATGGTGTTGTAGTTGTTTTAAGTCTTTAAAAGAAACTATTTGGGGGCAGGTAGGTAGCCCAGTGGATAAAGCACTGATCCTGGATTCAGGAGGACCTGAGTTCAAATCTGACCTCAGACATTTGACACTAGCTGTGTGACCCTGGGCAAGTCACTTAACCCTCAATGCCCCACATAAAAGATTTTATTTTTTCAATGAACAAAAATCTATTTTCCTCTTCGACCACCTCCTCTGCCCCACAAAAGAAGAGAGGTTATTGTTAAGGATCTCCGTTTCTTTCTCTCTAGTATCTCAGATCATAGTCTCAGAGTGTTTAGCAGTTGGGTGTAGACAGACCAGGCATTTCAGTACAAAGTCTACCTTTCACCAGCTCTGCCAACCTGGCCAAGTCATCTTAGCTCAAGTTTGTCCTCTGTAAGATGGAGATGATGATGGCACTATCATCCTCAGAGAATTGCTGTTGAGGAGAGTGCTTTGAACAAACGAATGAAAGAAGGAAGGAAAAACAATTTAAGTGCCTACTATGCGCCAACTCCCGTGCTAAGCACTGGTGATATAAGGAGAAGACAACACATATGACAGGGTTCCCTTGTAGGGTGAATAGAAAGGTCTGCAAGTTCTACAGGTGCAGTGAAAGCGCAAATGGCAAAGCCCCAGGTTCTTGGGCTGCATCAGCTGAGAAGATGGAAGTGCCTGGAGGTCTAGTGAGTATAGCAAATGGGCAGATGGTAAGGCCATGTCAGGGGACATGTTGAGGCCTTGTGGTCCTCCATCTTTCTGAAAGGACTATAGCTTATGATTCCCTGCTTATTCAAGGAGTCTGAGCTTCATTAAGAAAACAGAATAGGGGCAGCAAGGTGGTGCAGTGGATAGAGCACCAGCCCTGGATTCAGGAGGACCTGAGTTCAAATCTGGTCTCAGACATTTGACACTTCCTAGCTGTGTGACCCTAGGCAAGTCACTTAACCCCAATTGCCTTACCAATTTGAGGGGGAGGGGAAAGCTGGAGTTCAGCCAGGAGGTGGGAAGAAGGAGGGAACACTGGCAGGAAGACAGGAAGAGAATGACAACCTTCAACAACCGCTCCATTGGGGTCCAGATGGGGGTCTGGGTTGCCTGGGACATAAACTATCAAGTTATATGGAAAAGGCATCATGGTGGGGCAGATAGAACATTGGTGCTAAAGTCAGGATGCCTGAGGTCTGAATCCTTTCTTAGAAACTGTGCGACCCTGGGAGAGTTTGAATCCCACCTCATACTCTCATTGTACTACAGGGGACTGACTTGAACTTAATATTGTCCATATAGGATATCCCAGAGCAGTGATGTCCATCGCCACTGGGGGTATCATAGCCAAATGCCTTAAGAAAAAACAATTCCTATGTTCCCTGGAACATCAGAGGGAAAAAGAGGCCCAGAAGAGGGAGAAACAACAACAATAATAATAATAACCTCTCTCTTCCGGCAATATGTTTTACATGATTGAACATGGATAACCTTTATCAAATTGCTTATTGTTTGGTTTGTTTGTTTGTTTGTTTGTTTGGTGAGGCAATTGGAGTTGTGACTTGCCCAGGGTCACACAGCTAGTAAGTGTTAAGTGTCTGAGTCTGGATTTGAACTCAGGTCTTCCTGAATCCAGGGCCAGTGTTCTATCCACTGCACCACCTAGCTGCCCCAAATTACTTATTGTTTCAGGGAGGGGGGAGGTGAGGAAAGGAGAGAGAATTTGGAACTCAAAACATTTTTTGAATGAATGTTAAAAAATTGTCTTTACATGTAACTGGGGAAAAATAAAATATTTAAACAATAACCTCTCTCAGTGGCTGGGAAGCAATCTACTTTGACTCAGCTTTCCCTGGGAATCCCTGCAGACAGGATGGGCCCACCTCCCCCAGCAGGCTGAGCAAATTCCCACAAAGCTGGGTCACCAGGCAGAACTTCCAGGGGCTAAGGGCACTACTTCTTCACCCTTCCCCAACCAGTAGATCTAGAAAATGTATAGCTTAACCCACAGGATTCTGGCCTTATACATGACTGTCCTTTTCAGTGGTCAGATTCTCTCCCTAGACTATCACTTCCTTCATCAAGGATTTTCCCTCTGCACACTGATTTTACCTACTTCAGCAAATTAATTCCCTAACTTGACCATCATCTCCAAAAAATGTTTCTGTCCTCCCCTCCCCTCCCCTCCCCTTCCTACAGAACCCTTGCAAGGTGAGGGCTCATATTACAGAGGTTCTTCCCACCTTTGGCAACCTGTTGTTTGGGCCCCAAGGAGTTGTCAGTAATAGGCAGAACTACACCCTGCCTGTCATAACAATCTCCCACCCTAAGGACAGCCTGGAGAAGCCAACGTGCCCATTCGCATCCTGATGAGCTTTTGGTTCAAAGGTGCTGTTCTGGCTTGCCAGTGGGAAGTGGGTTCCAAGGGGTGTGATGCGTGTCAATTGATATCTGCACACTTGGATGTGGTAAGTCCTTGATTCTACTGTGTACAAATAGAGGGGATGATCTTTCTGCCAAATGCCTGACAGGTGGGGGGAAACTCTCTGGTCAGGGAGATAATTAGAATGGCTAACACCAGGAAGCTTGATTGAGTTTCTATTGAATCATGTGCACAGTGATGGATCAATAGTCAAGGCAGCATGATATAGAAGAATGAGTGAATTTGGAGTCAGGAGTTACTGTTGTATTGCCTCTCCCATTAAAAAGTAAGCTGTGGGCAGGAGGAAAATTTTTAACCAAACAAGAGATAGAGGCAATTTCAAAAGATAAAATAGATCATTTTGATTACATGAAACTGAAAAGCTTTTGCACAAACAAAATTAATGCATTTGGCATAAAGAAGGAAGTGGTAAACTGGGAAAAAATTTTTGTAACAACTATCTCTGATAAGGACAACAGAAATGTATCAGACTAAAAGTCATTCTTCAATTGATAAGTGGTCAAAGGAAATGAACAAATGATTCTCAAAAGAATTGTAAACCTTATGAAAGAATGTTCCAAATCACTAATAATAAGATAAATGCAAATCAAAACAATCCCGAAAAGTTTCAGCAAACATTCAGAAAACTGGCAAAGGTGACAAAATATAAGAATAGTTGATGTTGGTGGGGTTGTGGAAAGACAGGCATGCTAGTACACTGTTGGTTTGATTGTGAAATAGTAAAAACCATTCTGGAAAGCAATTTGGAATGGTACAAGTGGCTAAGTGACCAACAGATTCTACTGTTAGGCACATGCCCCAAGGTCAATTTTTAAAAAGGTTCCATGTACACAAAAATATTTATAGTAGCGCTTTTTATGATAACCAACAGCTGGAAGGAAAATACATGTTAATCAACTGGGGAATGGCTAAACAAATTGTGGTACATGATAAGATACAGAGAAACATGGAAAGACTTACATGACTGTATCAAAGTAAAGTCAACAGAGCCAAAAAACACTATGTGAAATGATTGTATCAATGTAAATGGAAAAAAATCACAAAATAATAAAAATGAATGTTGCAAAATTATAGAGCCCAGCCCCAAAGAAGAGATATGGGAAAACATCTTCCCACTCCTTTGAAGAGGTGTTGAGGATCTACTGGTGTGGAACATTGCATATAATGTCAGATTTTTATCAATGTATTTATTAGTTTTTCTGGATTTTAAGATTTTTCCTATTTCCCTTTTTGAAAAAAAATATTTGTTAATAGGGATAGCTCTCTTGCAAAGATTAAAGAGAGGGATACAGGTGGAAATCTAAGAGATGTAAAATCTAAAGGATATCACTAAAATTATTTTTTAAAAAGAAGGTGTTTGAGGAAGAGGATTGTTTTTTAACTTTATGATTGACTTAAGGCAACGTTCTAACATCCCTCAAATTTGAAATCAATGTACGGAATTAGTATTTGTTGACTGTAACTTCCTGCCATCCTCTGGGATTATCTGAGCCTGGTCACTGCAATGCTGCCTGGGTATTTACCACTATGGTCTTCATCAGTTAGACACCTACCTTTGCAGTCCTATATCTCTGTTTTTCCCAGAAAGCCCAATGGCCACAGCTGTGGCTTGTTTAAAAGCCTGAACTTGGCTACATTTGTCATTTCAAAACCACAGCCTCTGGCCAGCTGCCTAGGAGCCTCAATCTCTGTCCAGTTGCTGCTAATAGGGCACTGGAGGCTCATATCATCCGACCAAGGAAAGCAAAGATGACAACCCAAACCTACCCCATCTCTTGGCTCCATGTGTAAGGGATGGTCAGAAAAATATGAAAATTTTTTCAAATTCAAAGATTTTTCAAATCATACATCATATGATTTCAGTTCAGGGTCAACTATGCTGGTTAAACAGTCTCAAAAACCAGCAGTAGTTTCCTTGGGAGGTGCAAGGGGAGGATGGGGCAAGTGGGAGGGATGCTCTTTTAAGGTGAATGAAGAACAATAACTCTATAGATCCCACTCTTCATCGTCTCGGCATGGGAACCAGAGATAGATGCTATACCTAGCCTCACAGAGGAATCTCTCCTTGGAAGGCCACAGAAGTGGGGGGTGAAGGAAGAAGTAATGGTGTTAAAGACATTTAAAGAAAGCAAAATAAAATGAAACAAGAGCAAATCTAGTTAATGATGTATATGCCTTCAGAAGTGGGGGTATCAGGTTGCTGACCTGGGATAACAGATCTAGAGCTGGAAGGGACCTTAGTCTACCTTCCATATTTGACAAATATAGAAACTGAGGACCAGAAAAGGGAAGTGACCTACCCAAGGTCACACAGATAGTCAATGGCAAAGGTGGGATCTGAGTTCAGATTCTCTGCTTTTACCACCCTGCTCCAGGATTCTTGTATGGGCTGGAGGTAAGGAAGATTGGTCTACAGTTGTCCCTCAGTAGAGGAGGTGTCGCTATATTACTCATGGAGGGGTCTTGTTCAAAAAAATTCTCCTCTGCGCTCTCTATTTTAATACTTCTGAAGATCTGTGGTTTCATCAAAGTGGGCAAACCCTCCACAATTTAGCAGATGATCTTGCTGAATTGCTGTGACAAAATCCATCACATCGTGGCCAACCTTCTGGCAATCAGCTTTTCTAAGTTTAGCAAGGTCTTCGACAGCAGACAAGAGTCAGTCCTTGGACCATCCTTCCCAGTGTGATGGGACTGCTTACAACATCAAGGCCATCTCCAAACCATGGCAAGCCTTCAGAATAAGACTTCAGCCAAGGATCTGGGCTAATAAGCAGTTGGGTCCTTGTTTTTATTTGGGGTTTGAGACTGGGTCTCCTTTATCTCATTCATCCAGGTTGAAATTGCAGCAGCCACTCACAGGATACTGATGGACATGGGGGCTCTGATGTACTTAGTCTTTGACCTAGGTAAATTCATCCCTTGCCAGGCAGCCTGGGCATTTCCCCTGCTCCCAGAGGCTCGTCATATTGGGGCCAGACTGTGTAGACACCAAATTAGCTTTAGCCCTCCTGAAGCTCAGAAGTGCCAGGCCTGGGCAGCAGCAAGTACTACAGGCATGTACCACCACAAGGGGCATGCAGCTAGCTGTTTTAAAATATAAATACTACAGGGGCAGATAGGTGGCACAGTGGATAAAGCACCAGCCCTGGATTCAGGAGAACCTGAGTTCAAATTCGGATTCAGACACTTTATACTTACTAGCTGTGTGACCCTGGGCAAGTCACTTAACCCTCATTGCCTTGCAAAAAACAAAAACAAAAACAAAATACAAATATTCCAAACCCCCCCTCCAAAAAAACCCCCCAAAAATAAAAAATAAAAAACCACAAATACTCCTTGGGAAGATTCTGACTGATACCTGGATATAAGAGGCAAAGTGGTAAAGGGATAAAGTGTTGGACCTGGAGTCAAGATGACCTGGGTTAAAATCCTACCCCAGCCACTACTAACTAGCTGTATGAACCAGGGAGAGTTACTTAACTCCTCCCCTTGGTTTCTTCACCTGGGGGTGGGGGGGGGAAAGAATAAAAATAGTACCCACCTCACTGAGTTGTAGTGAGAATCAAAAGAGCAAATGTATCTAAAGCATTTTGCAAACCTTAAAATGCTATTTATAAGGGGGCATCTAGGTGGCGCAGTGGTTAAAGCACCGGCCCTGGATTCAGGAGGACCTGAGTTCAAATCCGGCCTCAGACACTTGACACTAGCTGTGTGACCCTGGGCAAGTCACTTAACCCCCAATGCCCCGCCCCCCCAAAATGCTATTTATATATTTATAATATATAATATAATATATAAGCATATCATTTACATAATTTGAACTACTGGGGAACTCACTTCATCTCTCTGTTTCTTGATTTCTTCGTCTAAAAAATCTGAAGGCTGGATAAGTGTTGTATAGAACTTAGCATCCTCCCTAGTCCAACCTACTCATTTCAAAGAGTGAATTGGATACTCTGGTTGAGTTGTTCTGCTCTCTCCCAACATCTGGGTACAGATGAAAAAAGTGACAATGAACAAGGGGGAAAAGAAGTCTCCTATTTAAAAAAAAATTTTTTAAAGAAGTCTCAAAAGGACAAAATATTCCCTGGATGGGGTGTGAAGGCCAAGAGAGAAAGGCACAGTTGCAGATGAAAGCAGTGGAAGTAAGCAAGAAAGGAAAGGAAGAGATTCCCAACACATGGGAAGGACTGGCTCTTTCTAGAGTGATGTCATGTGAAGACCATAGGTGTAGAACTGGAAGGGTTAAGAGATCTCCAAAGAAATCAAAACAAGATAAATTAAAACAAAACAAGGGTGTCACAAGCAAGTGATTGTGTATAAACCTTTCAGAAAGTGGAGTGTTGGGTTGCTGACTTGAGATCACAGATTTAGAACTGGGACAACCAGAAAGGGGCATCTAAGCCCATCCCCTCATTCTAGTCATGAGGAACTGCCAGGGAAAATGCCTAGAGTCAGGAGAGGAAGGAACAGTTTAAAGAATAATGAGAGGGGCAGCTAGGTGGCACAGTGGATAGAGCACCGGCCCTGCATTCAGGAGGACCTGAGTTCAAATCCAGCCTCAGACATTTGACACTTACTAGCTGTGTGACCCTGGGCAAGTCACTTAACCCCAATTGCCACACACACACACACACACACACACACAGAGAATAATGAGGATGTCAGTGACACTGGATCACAGAGGACCTGGTGGGTTATAAAATGTAAAAATACTGGAAAGGGGGTGGGGCTGGAATGCAGATTATGGACGACTTTGAATGACAAATGGGATTTTATATTTGATCCTGGAAGTGATGGGGAGTCACTACTGGACACACATATAAATAAAAATAATCTATATGTTATATTATTGTTATACATTCTATTATTATATTATGCTATATAATTCATATAATATATAATATATGTATAACAAAATATTTTCTATATGTGTGTATATGTGTATATATGTATGTATATATATATATGAATGAAGAAAATGGACTCTAAGAGGCTAATTCAAAAGATAGCTAAGCAAGGCATTTAAGATGCCAAGCTTTATGAGCCTCAGGCATTTTTTTCAATGCTAGCTAGATGTTCCTTTCCCAGTGCCTCCCTAGTTACAACTCAGCATATAGTCTATGGAAGGAAGACTCTTCCTACTGGTCATTCACATAATGAAAATTACTGTAATCAAAAAATCTAATTATCTTTCTCCTCATTGAGAGCCACCAAACTGAGAAAATGCAAATTGAAAGTAATTTTGCAGCATGTGGTCCTTTAGAAGAGAACAGGCCCCGGGTAGGATGCTGCAGGGGAGACGTTGGACAGCCAGAATGTCATGTGAAGTCACTGGGTATCTGTGAGTAAATCATAGTTTTATAGGATTTAGAGTTAGGAAGCTCCATTTTACAGATAAAAATCCTGAGACCCAGAGAGGTGATATGACTTATCCAAGGTCACATAACAGCAGTATCAGCATGAGAATCTGTGTCACCTTTCCACTACACTGATGACTTGGGGCACAAGAAGACATGTGGAAGGATGCTAAAGACAAAACTTTTCCATTCTGCCCTGGGCTCTGGTGAAAAGGATTCAATTCAATAAACCTCTATTAAATCTTTATGATGTGTTAATAATTCTCTTCATTTGCCACCAGCTGCTCTGCTTGGTTTCAACTCCATCAACATCTTCATCATACTCTGCCCAGGATAAATTTATCACCAGATATGCTCATCATCAGGAAACAACATGACGGAGATCGCTTCTGCTTGGCTTTTCATTCCCCATCAGTACCATCTGTTGCTTGCGCTTCTCTGACTGGAGCGCTAGAGGGCAGAGCAAAAAAACTACTCCACTAGCCTCCCTTTATAGAGGGTTCAAAATGGCAGCCATCTCTTCATTTGTCACCAGCTGCTCTGCTTGTTTGCAACTCCATCATCATCTTGATCATGCACAATTATCTTCTGACATTCCCCATCTCCACCCTAGCAGCTTCCTTTTATGTATGATCTTCTCTCATTAGAATGCAAGCTCTTGGGGTGGCTAGGTGGCGCAGTGGATAAAGCACCGGCCCTGAATTCAGGAGTACCTGAGTTCAAATCCAGCCTCAGACACTTGACACTTACTAGCTGTGTGACCCTGGGCAAGTCACTTAACCCCCATTGTCCCGCTTAAAAAAAAAAAAGAATGCAAGCTCTTTTCCTTCTTCTTATTTGTATTTCTAACACCTAACACAGTGTCTGGCACATAGCAGAAGCTTAATAAATGTTTATCATATTGTACCATATTAAGCTGGCTGAATAGAAGACTGGATTTGGAATAAGGAAGACCCTGGTTCAAGTGTTCCCTCTGGTATATCTGGTAATGCATCTTGGGTGAGTCACTTCACTTACTTCTTAGTGGCCCCAGGGTTATGGATGAATTGGGGTGGATGTGGGGAGTTTCCTATATTGATGAAAACATAAGTCTAGGGGCAGCTAGGTAACGCAGTGGATAGAGCACCAGCCCTGGAGTCAGGAGTACCTGAGTTCAAATCCAGCCTCAGACACTTAACACTTACTAGCTGTGTGACCCTGGGCAAGTCACTTAACCCCAATTGCCTCACTAAAAAACAAAAAAAAAATCCCAAAACATAAGTCTAGACAAAAAAAAAATGCAAAAGACTAGGTGTTAGGGGTAGCTAAGTGGTACAATGAATAGAGAATTGGCCCTGGAGTTAGGAGGACCTGAGTTCAAATTTGAGCTCAGACTCTTACTAGCTGTTGGATCCTGGGCAAGTCACTTAACCTCAATTACTTTAAAAAAAAAAAAGACTATAGGCTAGGTTGTTGTATGTCCTTCATTTTTGAAGAGGACCAATGACATCATGGGATGAATGACTCATGGGTGATTTAAGTGAGGCAGAGTTGCACAAAGCTCTCAGCTTCATTCTCTCTTCCAGGGTCATCAAAGTCCAGTGATGTGACAATTTTCCCTAAGAACTGGCAAGAGGTACAATAAAACACAGATATTTTCTAAATATAATTTCTAAAGCAGAAATGCTACAGGTCATTTTCTAGATTTTTTTCATCTAATTTGTGGACTAATAATCATGTTTTTATTCATAATTTTGCTATTCTGAACTATTCTGGCCCGCATGGAAATTCAGGCAATCACATTTTTATTCCTTGTCACTCTCAAAAGTGTCTCGGGTGATCAAATTTTTATGACTCATCTCTCAAATACGCCTCCACTCAAAAGGATGTGATGTTGGAGGGGTTGTGGGGAAGTAGGCACTCTGTCAGCAGGACTAAAAACATTTTGGATAATGATATATAGTAAGTTACAAAAATCTTTATACTTCTTGACCCAGCCATCTCATTACTAGGATTTTATCCCCAAAACATCATAAATAAGTACTAATCCGTATAAACATTGTCATGGAGGTTCTCTTTATTCCAACAAAAAATGGAAACTCGTATGTCCCACAACTGGGGAATGGCTGAACAAATTATTGTGTTGTTGTCTAGTTGTATCTGCCTCTTCCTGTCCCCGTGGACTATACTGTCCTTAGGGTTTTCTTGGCAAAGGTACTGAAGTAGTTTGCCATTTCCTTCTACAGTGGATTAATAGGGGTTAAGTGACTTGCCCAAGGTCAAACAGCTAGTACATGTCTGAGGCCAAGATTGAACTCAGGTCTTCCTGGCTCCAGGTCTGGTATTCTATTCATTCAGCCACCTAGCTGCCTTGAAAAAATTATAATTAATGCTTAATACAATAGAATATATATTATGGTATTATGAATATATGAAGTATAAAACATGAAAGGAAATATGGAAAAGCCAATATAAAGTGAGGCCATATGAAATCATCAGAACTGTATATACATTGATGACAGCTATACTTTTATAGTTTGTTTGTTTTTTTGTTGTTGGTTTTTTGGGGTTTTTTTTGTTTTTTTGCAGGGCAATGAGGGTTAAGTGACTTGCCCAGGGTCACACAGCTAGAAAGTGTCCAGTGTCTGAGGCTGGATTTGAACTCAAGTCCTCCTGAATTCAGAGCCTGTGTTTTATCCACTGTACCACTTAGCTGCCCCCACAACTATGTTTATTAAAAAAGATAGGGGGGCAGCTAGGTTGTGCAGTGGATAAAGCATGGGCCCTGGATTCAGGAGGACCTGAGTTCAAATGCGGCCTCAGACACTTGACACTTACTAGCTGTGTGTCCCCAGGCAAGTCACTTAACCCCCATTGCCCCGCAAAAAAAAAAAAAAAAAAGATAGAAGGAAGGAAGAAAGGGTCAAAGGTAGTAGAATTCTAGGCAGACCTGGTAGGAAACACTGAAAAAAATAATTTTCTTTGCTTGTTGGTTGTTCCACAAGTTATTTGGCTCTGTCCAACACATCAAAAGCTATGATTTTGCCCCTCGTTTGGAATGTTTATTTGATATTCTTTGGTGATAGTTCTTAAATGTATATCATTTTATTTTTAAAATCCATCCTCTTTCTTACAAAATATAACCCTCTGGGGCAGCTAGGTGGCGCAGTAGATGGAGCACCGGCCCTGGATTCAGAAGTATCTGAGTTCAAATCCGGCCTCAGACACTTGACACTTGACTGTGTGACCCTGGGCAAGTCACTTGACCCCAATTGCCTCACTAAAAACAAACAAACAAACAAAATATAACCCTCTGAAGGGCAGGGAGCATGCCTTGTACCTCTGTCTATGACCATAGGACAGGATATATACCATTTATGATGATGGTGGTGGTGGGAGGTGATGGTCATGCTGTGTTTTCCTCATACTTTGAGACGCAGGTCTACTAAGTCTCTGGTTTCCTGGGTAACAACATTTTAGAAGCAGCAGCATGGACACGGGAGAGAATGCTGGCATCCATCTCCCAACTCTGCCTTTCCAAAGGCTCTGCCATGCCTGAAACGCTCTCCCCCCTCCCCTCTACCTGCTGGCTTTCTTCAGGACTCAGCTCTTCAGAAGCCTAGAGACTTTTCCCAGTCCCTCCCTCTGCTGGTGCCTTATGTGGGAGATCACCTTCTATTTCACATGTAGATGCTGTATGTTGTTTGTATTTGCATGTTGCCTCCCCTACTAGAACATGGGCTATTTGAGGGCAGATGCTATATTTTTGCCTTTCTTTGCAATCCTACAACTTGGCACAGTGCCTGTGATATAGTAGGTGATTGATAAATGCTTGCTGCATGACTAACTTGGGAGCCAAAGGAGCTGGGTTCAAGTCCCTGTTATGCTACTATCTATGGCACTTTGGTCATTTAACATGTCTGAGCCTCAGTTTATCTAGCAGTAAAACAAGGGAGTTGGACCAGACAGCCTCCAAACTCTAAATCTATGATCCTGGTAAATTAAAAGGATTAAGGAAGGAGGACTGCTTTAGGCAGGCAACTGATAACAAGAACCAACACCTGTCAGCCTGACAGCAATGGAGGAGGAGACAGAAAAACTACAAAATGCCAGAACACAGCCATTCCAAGTGCACGGTAGCCTGAAGACTTTTAGTTTGGGGAAAAAGCACGACCCAATTCCACAGCCCCTGAGGGCCTCCGTGTATTAACAGTGCAGTACAACAAGTAGAAAGTCATAGTTATGATTCTTTAAGAGTTCTCCCAGAGATAGGAATGTTTTTCCTTGCTTGAGGAGAGTTAATGAGAAACCAGGGCAGCAACCCAAAAAATATTAGAGGAAGAAGAAATATTCCCTTCCTTGGAGGGAGATGGGAGACACTGCCACTGTAAATTCAGCTGATAGGGGAGTCAAAGGAGCAGATTTGACCCTGGACTGGGACACAAAGACAGTAAGCCCTGGACTGGGATACTATCTTTTCCCTTTCTTTGTAACCCCAGTACTTGGCAAAGTGCCAAGCATGCAGCAGGTGCTTAATAAATGCTGGCTGACATGCTGACTCCCCTGCTGTGCTTCAAGCAACCCATTTAAAGGTCTAGTTGGCATATGACTACTGATTTTCTAATTTGCATTGGCTGGGTTCTCAAAACATCCCCCCAGGCCCTTTGGCCAAGTCACATTTCTATTGTGCCTTTAGGTTACCTCGCATAATCTCCAGGGTCTCTGGTGGATGGGAAAAGTAAGGCCACAGGTGGAAGGAGAGACAGGGCCAGGCCTGGAGATAGTTGATTCTGGGACAGAACCGTATTCTGTATACTTTTTCCTGGCCCTCTAAGCTGACAACAGCTTCCCTTTAACAACCATCCTTTCCAATCCAGCCTTTAAAGCCCAGCTCTGGGCTTCTTTCATTGTAAAGGTTGGACCCAACAGCTTAAATTCTTTGACTCCCAGGGAAATAGTTGTGAAGCTGTAAGGGACCTAAGGGCAACTAGTTAGTACAGTGGATAAAGTGCAGAGCCTGGAGTCAGGAAGATTCCTCTTCCTGAATTCAAACCTGGCCTCTGATGCTTACTAGCTTCAGATGCTGGGCAAGTCACTTAACCCTGTTTGCCTCAGTTCCTCATCTGTCAAATGAGCTGGAGAAGGAAATGGCAAACCACTCCTGTATCTTTTTTTTTTTTTTTGCAGGGCAATGGGGGTTAAGTGATTTGCCCAGGGTCACACAGCTAGTAAAGTGTTAAGTGTCAGAGGCCGGATTTGAACTCAGGTCCTCCTGAATCCAGGGCCCGTGCTTTATCCACTGTGTCACCTAGCTGGCCCCTCCTGTATCTTTTCTAAGGCAACCCCAAATGGGGTCACAAAGAGTCAGACATGACTGAAAATGACTAAACAACAACAGACATTTAATAAACACCAATGGAACACACAGGTTGTCCATTTATAAGGCAGCTAGGTGGTGCAGTGGATAGAGTGCTGGCCCCTGGAGTCAGGAAGACCTGAATTTAAACCTGGCCTCAAACACTTAGTAGCTGTGTGACTCTGGGTATATCACTTCACCCTGTTTTCCTCAATTTCCTCATTTGTAAAATAAGCTGGAGAAGGAAATGGCAAACCACTCCAGTATCTTTGCTAAGACAACCCCAAATGGGGTCAGGAAGATTCAGAAACGACTGAAAATGACTGAATAACAAGGGACCTTAGAGATCACTCAAGTCATACGGTCATAGACTTGGAATTAGAAAGGCCTTCAGAGAGCATCCAGTTACATTTTACAGATGAGTTAACAGAGTGGGGAATAGATCCTGGTCTCCTCATTCTAAATCCAGCATTCTTTCCACTCCAGTGTGTGGCCTCCCCAACTCGAATGCTACTTCTTTGGCATTTGAATGGTTATATGGAACATCCCCTCCCCCACCCCTTCTCATATTCCCCAATGATGACAGAGAAATGTAATCATTGTCGCTGTATTTATGTTTCTTTTACCATACAAGTAAAAATTCTCTAAATGTCATTTCATCTAATTAATTTCTATCACATTTTGAATGCCTTCTTGCTTTTAGGGAGTCTTATTTTTTTCTTTCTGGTAGTTAGTCCTTGTTACCCTAAAGCAAGATTGCCTACATCAGTGACAGAATCAGGGGGGGCTCTTTTTGTTAGCTTGGTTATCATTTAAAAATATGTGCCTGGCTAGCATTTTGTAAATGCCTGGAAAAACTGGGCTTTTATTCTGTGAAACCAGATGCGTCATTTATACCATGATGTCTTAAGGCATCGTTCCAAATCTGGGCATGCACTGAAATGGTGAATTCAATTTCCTTTTGGAAGGATGTGGAAGAGATAAAAGAGGAAATGAGGTGACTTAAAAAAATCACCAGCCTGGGTCCTTCCTCCCTTATTTCAAGACACACACGTCAGATCAGCCTTATCTAACATCTTTACACATTTTTACATCCAATCCCACCTCTTCCAGACTGTTATAAGCCCACCTCCACTCGGCTTTCCTCAGAGATAAACTCAGAGGCTTCTTTTGGGTAGTAAAGGACTTGGCATTAGGAAGAAAGAGCCCTGGGAAGCCAGAAACAGGGTTTCTCCCTTTCTTCTTTCCCTCTCATCCATCTATCCCAGACCCAGGACAGAATTTGAACATTGTCTCTAGAGTCTCCAGCTCTCTAGACCAGGTGGTAAACATTCCTATAGTTTAACCTTGTCCTCCCTTCTCCTTCCTAATTCAACTCTGTATAAGGGAGACCAGTCTATCATATTCCCTGGGCACAGATTAGGTTGCTTTTATCCTAAGGTAAAGCTCAGCTCTCCCATAACCTGTTCCACTTTGGAACACCTGCCCTGGAGCTGTCCAGATTGGTGGGTTCAAGAACATAAACTCACATGGCCCATTGTATGTAATCAGTCTCAGAAAGGCATTGCTTTCTACCCTGGACATCTTTTTATTATCTGGGCATCAAGGTGGTGTAGTGGATAGAGTGCTGAACTTGAAGTCAGGAAGGCCTGAGTTCAAATCCTGCCTCAGATATTTATAAGCTGTGTGACCCTGGGAAAATCACTTAACTGCTTTCAGATTTAGTTTCTTCATGTGTACAATGGGAATGACAATACTAGCATCTATTTCTCAGGGTTGTTGTGAGGACCAAAAGAGATAACACAAAGAAGGCACTTTGTAAACATGAAAGCACTTTTAAAATACTAACTATTGTTATATTATTTTCCCTGTTGCTGCATCCCCACATTCACCCCTTTCTACTTCTTCCTCTGGGAACCATAATCAAATCAATACCACCATTACTACTGGGTGGGAAAGATATGTCAATTGATTTCCTCAAGGCCCCATTCACCTACCCTGTGACTTCTCAAATCAGAATACCTCCCCCCTTGCCCATGATGCCCAATATTTATTCTCTCCTCATCAGAATCAATCTTTGAGGGTTGTAATGGTCTCATTTTTTCTATTTGTATCTTAGTTATACCCATGACATCTCCATTAGAATATGGACTCCTTGGTTTTGTTTTTTTGGTTTTTGGTTTTGTTGTTGTTGTTTTGCAGGGCAATTAGAGTTAAGTGACTTGCCCAGGGTCACACAGCTAGTAAATGTTAAGTGTCTGAGGCTGGATTTGAACTCAGGTCCTCCTGAATCCAGGGCCGGTGTTTTATCCACTGTGCCATCTAACTGCCCCCTTTTGGGGGTTTTGTTTTGTTTTTGTTTTTGTTTTGCAGGAATATAGGTTCCTTGAATGAGTTGTTTTACCATTCTTTGTATCCTCAGTAGTTAGCATAATGCCTGTTAATAAATGCCTTTTGACTCCTTTAAAAATGCTTCACTCATTTATTCATTCTGTTGTTATGCTAGCTAACATTGTGGTTAACTACAGGTAACACCCCACCCCCCACCCCCAAGCTCTGACCTGGATCTTCTTTCCTCTCCCAGTGATCTCATTTACTCTCATGGGTTGATAACTCCCTGTCACCTTCATACACATAATTATCAAATGGATGGAGAGCACGGATAATGGATTGCAAGCTAAAAAGTACCTCAGAGACCATTTCGTCTACTCCATCCTTTTAGAGATGGGAAATTAAGGCTCAGAGAAATGAAGGAGCTTTCCCAGGATCACACAGCAGTAAAGGGGCAGAGTTGGCACTTGAACTTGGGGCCTCTAACTCCAAATTCACCATTCTTGTCAGTATTCCACTCAGTCCCTGGGCCGAGGCTAGGGCCGGTTCATCTGGTTCTCTTTTTGGCAAAATTCTCTCTTTGTTCTCCTCTTATATGGTCAGTTCTCAGGCACTTTTGCAGGATCATTACACATGACCTAACCACTAGGCAGCTGTGAGACAGCACAAGATCGCTAGACTTAGAGTCAGGAAGATGTGTTAAAATCCAGCCTCACTTACTGGTTGTGTGGTCCTGGACAAGTCACAATCTATCTCCTCATCTGTAAAAGGGGGATAATGGCATTTACCTCCCAGAGTTACTGAGAGAATAAAATAATATTTGTAAAGCACTTTGCACACCTTAAAGTACTATATAAATGTCAGCTGTTGTTGTTAATTCTGGGTATCCCCTGAAGCTCTGACTTGGATCCTCTTTTTTCTCTTGGTGATCTTGTCAATTCTCATGGGTTCAACAATCATATCGATGCACATGACTATCAAATCCATATATCGAGTCCTAGTCTCTTTCATGAATTCTAGTCTCTCATCATCAGTCACTGATTGGACATTTCCAACCAGAAGGCATCTTAAATGTAGCTCATCATCTTCCTATCTAAACCCTCCCCTCTTCCTGTTGAAGGTACCACAGACTCTCCATTCATGTTCACAATCTAGAAGCCATCTGGGAATCTTTCATCTTCATCATCCCCACATCTCACCCATTTGACTCTACCGACATGACAGCTCTCAACACATCCCCTTCTCTTCCTAATGCTTGATTAATCTACTGCAGCATGTCTTTAATGGTCCTTCCTACACAGGCCTAACTTGATCCTCCCAGTTACTAGTGTCCCATCCCCCAAATACTTGTATTTACCTTGTATTTATTTTGTATTTACTTATATATGTTGTTCCTCCCTAATAGGATCAGGGGTACGAACTGTTTTGTTTTCATCTTTGTATTTCCATCACCTAGTACAGTGCCTGACACATAGTATTTAATAAATGTTTGTTGAATGAATGAACAAAGAAATGATGACAGACATGCCTTGGGACCAATATTTACACCTTTCCTTGGGCTAGTGTTACTGGCTCCCCAAAGCTGAACCACCTCAGAGCAGGGAGGGGCATAGTACTTCTGGGTCTATCAGCAGTATCTCAAGCCTAGATAGAACATAGCAAAGAAATATAGGAGCTTTTGATATTGAAGTAATCTGCTGGGTTATTCAGAACCCACAAATTTCTCCAGCACAAATTTGTGAAAGTAGTTAGTAGTGGGTTTTTTATTGGGGAGAGAAATAGGGCAATATGGAAGGGAAGGTAATGAGGTTTTAGAATAGGTATTGTCAAGAAAGGATTAGGGTGATTGTGTTAGGGATAATTTCATAGTCCAGGAAAGGACGTTTGAGTTTACTTTGGCTGATGTGAAAACAATGGGGATTAGGAAAACCACCAATGGTTAGAGACTAGTGAAATTACTTCTTGTTGCATATAACCCTGCTTGGTGTCAGCTGTCTATCCTCGTTGTGTCTTCTTCCTCTTCTGTGTATCTCTGAGTAGGGGGTAGGAGCTCTAAGGGAGGCTTGCCTATCATTGAATAATAGGTTAGCTAACAGCCTTGATTATTGCAATAGTCTACTTGTGGGTCTGCCTGCCTCAAGTCTCTCCCCACTCCAATCCACTCTCCATGCAGCCACTAATGTGATTTTCCTAAAACACAGGTCTGACCATGTCAACCCCCCCCCCCCACACACACACACACTCAATAAATGCCAGTGGCTTCCTATTGCATTCAGTAGCAAATACAAAATTCTCTGTTTGGCATTCAAAGCCCTTCATAACGGAGATTCCTCCTACCTTTCTAGCCTCCTTACACCTTACTCTTCACTCTACTCTCTGTTCCTGTAACACTGACCTCCTGGATGTTTCATGAATAAAGCATTCTATCTTTCAACTGTGGGCATTCCCTCCTCTACTCTGTCTACTTATCTTCCTGACTTCCTTTATGTCCCAATTCAATCCTACATTCTACAGGATGCCTTCACCACCCTCTCTCTCTTTCTCTCTCTCTCTGGGTGAGGCAATTGGGGTTAAGTGACTTGCCCAGGGTCACACAGCTAGTAAATGTTAAGTGTCTGAGGCCAGATTTGAACTCAGGTCCTCCTGCATGCAGGGTCAGTACTCTATCCACTGCACCACCTAGCTGTCCCACCACCTTCTCTTTTTTTTTTTTTTTTTTTTTTTTAGTGAGGCAATTGGGGTTAAGTGACTTGCCCAGAGTCACACAGCTAGTAAGTGTTAAGTGTCTGAGGCTGGATTTGAACTCAGGTACTCCTGACTCCAGGGCTGGTGCTCTATCCACTACACCACCTAGCTGCCCCCCACCACTCTCTCTTAAACTCCATGCTTCCCCTCTTTTGATTTTTTCCTATTTATCCTATACATAGCTTTTTAAAAAATATATATTTGTTTGTATGCTGTCTCCCCAATTTGATTGTAAGGGACTGTCTTTTGCTCCTTTTTGTACCCCCAGCATTTAGCACAGTGCCTGGCACATAGTAGGTACTTAATAAATGTTTATTGGTCGATGTGTTTATAAAGTACTTGTTTTCCAAGCTAAATAGGCCTACATTTGGGAATAATTTGTAGTGAATGAACCTTTGAGTCTTGATGACTTGTTTCAAGGAGCCCAAAATAAGTTGAATACATTCTGCAGAATAGTACAGTGTACATAGTGTTTCATGAGAGGACCAAGTGAGGTATTTTGTCAACCAAGTCAATAAAAGCAATTAGAACTCTTAAGTAGTAATAGGAGAGTATCAGGGAAAAGTCAACTCAATCCTGCTTGAACTTGGATGCCACCTACTCTTGGTAGGATGGAAAGTCTGCAAGGGTTGAGTCCACTTTTTTTTTTCTCTTTCTTTTTACCCCTGCTTATCACAGTGTCTGGCACATAGTAGGTGCTTAATAAATGCTTCTTGAATTGAATTGAATTGTTCAGTATTTAGGAACTTTCCACATTTATGGAAGTCCTAAAAACATCTGAAGGGCAAAATCCAGGCTGCCCATGACCAAAATAAATGAAACTAAGAGCCCACACCAAGGTGCTGGGGAAACATCCAGACTTTGAGAACTTCTGTTGTGGATACTCTGAAAGTTTATGGAAAACAAGTAATTCTGTTCATCTCAAGTTAGAATATGACTAATGCTTCCGAATAGCCTTCAATGTTCTTATATTTGGACAAGACTGCTCTAGGCAGACATGTTCTATACATTGAGAGCTCCCACACATGAGCCCTTAATAAAAAATAGAACTGGGAATGAGCAAGGTAGAAAAGTGCTGGAAAAAGATGCTCAGGTATGTCTGGTTATGATCAACATACAATGTGAAGTTGTACTACAGAGAGCATTAACTAGGATGAGGCTAGTGGGGCCTTTTCCTAGGGCTCTATCTTCCAGAAGAGACACATTTCTTTATCTGTGAAATGAAGCCAATTGTACTCCATCACCCAGCCCTGGATTGCTACCTCTAGAGTCTCACACAACAGTGACTCCTTCCTAGGGCCTACTTTCTCCCATCACCCTACCTCTTCAACTGATTTTCCCCAGGCACAAAAATTACTACATATTACTTTGACTATAGAAGAAACCTCTCACCTACAGGCTAACTCTTTTGAGTATACATCATCTGTGACTGGAAATTTTCAGCTGGGTGGTACTCATGTCTACATTTTGCCCCTTGATTAACCACACAACTGCACAATCTCTTTGATTTGCTACCATTCTTCTCTCTGTAGAAGGCCAAAGCCATGACCTAAAGGATTCTCTCAAGATGGAAAAGTTCTGCTGCCCATACAACTAAGTGGACATCTTTGAGAAATTACCAGCTTCCTCATTTTTCAGATATATCCAAAGGTGGTGGTGGTGGTGGTGAACACCAGGTGGAGAGGTGAGCTCACAAACCACATCCAACCCAGCGTGGGCTTTCCCCTCATCAATCAACAAGTATTTCTTGAGCACCTACTATGTGACCAGCCCTATACAGAGCAGCTGAACAGAACTGTAAAATTCCCTGGTTCATTGAACAGGCTATAACAAGGTTGTTTTTCTATTCTGTCAGGGGCCAAAACTCCTCAACAAATGCTTTCCTTTCATTCCCTTCTAGGGTGGGGAGAAGGTGCTTTCACTTATGCAAATCAAGTAGTTTCCCTGGAGATAAAATGAGTAAAATGGAAGTTTAACCAATAACACACTTGTTGGCCTCTGCCTAGGTCTGATGTCATGCAATCTTTACTCTATACCTGTGCCAGGTAGCTCTGGAGGGCTGACAAAAGAAGCCTGTTTGAAGGTATGCATCTGGGAGCCAGCACTGACATCAAAACATGTTGATGGTGTGCAGCCTTTACAAGAAAGGCAGAGGCTAATTTATTTCCTGTTCTTACTATTGCATTGAGTTCAATGGCCTTGTTCAATCCATTGATTCTCTGGGAGACACCATTCTGCCATGAAGTGTGGAACAGTGGAAAGAATGCTTAATTTGGATTCAGAGGACCTGGAACTGAATCCTGGGCTCTGCCAGCCACTAAATGTCTTTGGGATTCTGGGAAAATATGTGTCACATCTCTAGGCCTCAGTTTTCTCGTCTATAAAATAAAGGGGTTAGACCAGATGATCTCTAAGGTACTGCCCAGATCTAAATCTATGATTTTATGAATAGTACTCTATAAAACCTCTGGCAACATCTTTTGAAGACTTCCAAAGGCTTTATAAACAATTGACAGAGGTAAAGGTTGTCTGGCAATGAGATGGTTTATGACAGGGGCACCTAGCAAAGGCAGAAAAAGAAGTGGCCAGAGAGCTTGGGCTTATTCTCAACCCTGCTTTGGCCAAATCACTAAATTTTTTTGGATTTCTTTTCTTCATCAGTGAAATGGAAGGTTGAACTGAGTAATCTCTGAGGTCACTTCTAGCTCTAATGTTCTATGACTCCACACATAAATCTCAGTCCCTTGACTGCTGAGTCAATTCAGGAAAGGCTTAATTTTAAGGCTTAATTATCTTAATGCTTAGCTTTTCTATTCTGCTACACTCTCATTTTATGATTCTGCCCCTACTGCTGCAGGATCCTGCCCCTGCTCCAGTTCCCCTCTTCTTGCTCTGGGCTTAGTAATTAAATCAATCAATCAATATTGCCATACTTACCATTTTTTCTGGAAAGAGCATGCCTATGGATCAACTTGCCATCTATGTGACTCCCAAGATACCCTGCTTCCCTGACTAGAACTCTCATATGTATACATACCTATACACAAATATGTATATATATATACACACACATATGTGCATATATGTATTTATAGATATAGGTGAATATTTGATAGATGTATATATGTATATGTATATATAATAAAAAACACATTAGAATGCAAGCTCCTTGTGGGCAGGGACTATCTTGCTTTTTTATTCGTATACCTAATGTTTATTACAGTGACCAGTGTGAAGTAGGTACCTAATTTTTTTCATTCATTCATTCATTCTTTAATTCATTGAGGCCTTTGGTTGTAGAATGAGCTTTCTAACGTCTAAATACATTACCCCTATTTAATATTTTATGTAGTTTAGGGAAGTGGGCTAGCAGGTGGCATTTTCACTGGGTTTACATCTTTTGAAAAAACAAGCAAAATAGTACAGGGGGCATCTCGGTGCCACAGCGGATAAAGCACCGGCCCAGGATTCAGGAGGACCCAGATTCAAATCCAGCCTCAAGACACTTGAGCTGTGTGACCCTGGGCAAGACACTTAACCCTCATTGCCCCGCCCCCCCCCCAAAAAAGAGAGAGAGACAGTATAAAGAAGGACCCAGAGAACCAGCCAATCTTTTGCAGCCCTTCATCCATGGTGTGAATTTTGCTCATTGAAGTTCTTGACTATCTAAACTTACTCACTTGTTGCAAAATGGCTTGTTTGGAGTTTATGTGGAAATTTTCTTGTGAGCTCATTGATTCAATATCCTCCACAGCTACACGAAGGGTACAGGAAACTTGTAGTTAAACACCTTGGGTAAGTCATTTCCCCCCACATCGCTGGGCCTCAGTTCCCTCATCTGTAAAATGAGGTGGGCTGGACTGAATAAGGGCCCTTCTAGCTCTAAATCTATTATCCTATGAAAAACAAAGCGCATCGATAAAGCCTTAAAATAAAATAATAAAACAGAGGGGCTGAATTATGTGGTCTCTTAGATCTTTTCCAACTCTAACATTTTTATGATTCCATAAATGTCAATGTAGCAAATTTTCCCTCATCTCCTTCACTTACCTTGAGGTCAAAGTGAGCAATTTTCTTGGCATGCAGGTAGTTAACGCCTTCCAGGATTTGCTTAATGAAACTGGTTGCTTCTTCCTCACTCAAAGACTCTTTCTGTGCCAGGAAGTCAAAAAGCTCTCCCCCAGAAACTCTGGAAGACAAAGAAAAGGGGGCTGGAATTTAAAGATCTCTGACCAATGTAGGATGCCCACCTAAAACTGACCCTTCCCCAGCTTCAGATGAATTCTACTTTCTCTGAATCTTGACATCAGTTATTTCTCCCTACCTGGGCTGAAACTACCCATTGTGTAAAACTCGCCTCCCTTCAGAGATGCCTCCTTTACAACACCCTATAAATCATCATCATTATCACCAACACATAGCTATTATTTATATAGCATTTTTTTTTTTAGTGAGGCAATTGGGGTTAAGTGACTTGCCCAGGGTCACACAGCTAATAAGTGTTAAGTGTCTGAGGCCAGATTTGAACTCAGGTCCTCCTGATTCCAGGGCCGGTGCTTTATCCACTGCGCCACCCAGCTGCCCCTATTTATATAGCATTTTAAGGTTTTCAAAACACTTTACAAATATTATTTTCTTCGAGCCTGGCAACAACCCTGGGATGTAGATGATATTATTATATCCATTTTAAAGATTGGGAAACTGAGGCAAACTACAGTTAAGTAACTTGCCACACAGCTAGCAAGTATCAAAGGAAGGATTTGAACTCAGCTCTTCTTGACTCTAGGTCCATTGTTTTATCTATTATTCCACCTAGCTGCCTCACAACACACACACACAAACTGTGTGATCCTGGGCAAGATACGTAATCCTGTTTGCCTCAATTTCTTTATCAGTCAAATGAGCTAGAGAAAAAATGGCAAACCATTCCAGCATCTTTGCCAAGAAAAACCCAAATGGGCTCCTGATGAGTTGGACATAACTGAAACGACTGAACAATACACATTTTATTATATCCCCCTTGGTCTGCACATCTCTCCAGGAATCCTCAGAAGTCCTTGCTTATGTGTTCCTTCCCCCTCTATCATGCATGTTTGTTCTTTGGACTGTAAACTTGTGGCGCAAACAACATCAGAATGTATGACAAGGGTAGACTTCAGACACATACTAGGCCCCCTGAGGAACTGAGTTCATCTAACTGGCTTCAATAGTGACAAATAGGGGACAAGGAGTAGAAGAGAAGAGGATCAGTGGTTCATAGGGGCAGAGTCCCAAGGTCATATAACTAGGTCAAATAACAAAGACAAGGATTAAGAAATCCTGGCTTGGATTTAAGGACTCACTCTCACTCAGCCCACATATTCATTCTGTTGCCAAATCTTATCATTTTTAAAAATCTTTACAATATTTCTCATATCTATTTCCTTCTCTCCACTTCAGTGGCCACCACCCCTATTTTAGGCCCTCATCACCTCACCTGGACTTACTGCAGTAGCTTCCTAACAGGTCTCTGACTCAAGTCTTTACCCACCCCAATCCATCCTCCACCCAACTACTAAAGTAATACTCCTAAAGCACAGGTTGGACCTATGTCACTGTAAGGTTCAATAACCCTCAGTGGATCCCTCTTGCCTCTTCCCATAAACACAAATTTCTATTTTGTACCTGTCTCCAGTCTTGTCTACTTTATACAATCCACCATGCCCTACACAACTGGACATCTTTCTGTTGCTCACACGGGTCATTTCATCTCTATCTCTGTGCCTCTGCATGGCTGCCCCATCTTTAGAGTCCCTAGCTTCCTTCAGCGTGTGGTTCAAGTGACTCCTCTTGCAATAAAGCCTTTCCAGAAATCCCCAGCTACTAGCACTTCCTCTACAAAGTGAACTTGTACTGTCTTTGGGCAAATTTTGCGTCTGTTTATATGTGTGTAAATCAATCAATCAACAGGTACTTACTTATTAAGAACCTACTATGTAGGGGCAGCTAGGTGGTGCAGTGGACAGAGTACTGGCCCTGGAGTCAGGAGGACCTGAGTTCAAATCCAGCCCCAGACACTTAACACTTACTAGCTGTGTGACCCTGGGCAAGTTACTTAACCCCAATTGCCTCACTTAAAAAAATATAAAAAAAATTTAAAAAGGAACCTACTATGTACTGGGAACTGCTCTATGTATCAGTGATACAAAAACCAAAATGAACCAGTATCTTCCCTCAAAGAACTCACATTCCATTGGGGTAGACAGCATGTACATAGGAAAGTATATAAAAGATACATAAATTAAATAGAAGGAAATTGGGGGGGGGCGGAGTTCAAGAGATAAGTTGTTTCCCTTGATAAGAGAAGCTCTTTGAGGGAAGAGACTTTCATTTCTGTCTCTATACTCCCAGAGCCTAACAGAGTGCATACATATGGGCCCCTAGTGGGGAGTTAATAAATGTTCTTGATTGATTGAAAGATTGCTTGGGTGGGGGCAGCTAGGTGGTGAAGTGGATAAAGCACTGACCCTGGATTCAGGAGGACCTGAGTTCAAATCCAGTCTCAGACACTTGACACTTCCTAGCTGTGTGACCCTGGCCAAGTTAATTAACCCTCACTGCCCCACAAAAAAAAAAGAAAAGAAAAGAAAAAAAAAGAGAGATTGCTTGGGCCCTCCAGTAATTAAGAATTACATAAAATATTAATTGATCCCCAGGATCAAGATTTCTTTTGGTCCTATTTTATACACCTAGATTACTATCTGCTTTCTAGAACACGATGGCATGTCAATGGACAAAAAATATTTGCCTCAGACAAATATTTTGCCTTCAGTGGTGGCTGATTTGTTGGTTGACTGACTGGGAAAAGGCCTTTTCTGCTGGGATTTTTTCTCCATTCTTGCTTATCCTTAAGAGAACTGGGAGCTTTCCTTCCATTCAGGCTGTACCATAGTGGATAGTCTTTTCTTGTACTCAACAGCTGTGTTCTGGTGACATTGATGGGTTATAGAAAAAAAGATGTGGGAAATTCATAGTGTAAATACCCTGTGAGGCTATTCCTGCTCCAATAAACACTTGTAAACACTTGTCTGAGTGTGTGCCTAGGAACTATTGTGTTTTTTGAAATTATTGTAGAATTCTGGATCAAGAGGTCATATAAATTAGTCCCCTATCTCCAGGAAGAGCCAGACACACCTAAAGCAGTTCTATCCTTTCTTTAAAGGTCATTAAAGAAGCAGTTTTCCTATTCTCCCTCAGTTACCCATTAGCAATTTTCATCACCTCTAACTTCTTCCTGTGGAGCCCTGTTGGTTTCCTGAACCATATAAAGTCCATAATGGGGAGATAATGCCCCCCACCACCACACACCTACTTCCCATCCCTACTTTGGGTATTCCTCACCCTTAGAATCATTCCAGAGGCCAGTGAGGCTGGTATTCATTAAATTCAACAATTTATCAATTTACCAAGGCTGTGTTCTAGGTGCTGGGGATAGAAAGGAAAGAAACAAGGAAGGAAATAAGCACTTATTAAGCACTTACTGTATGCTGGGTTCTGTGGAGAGAAAGACAAAAACAACAGATGTCCCTGACCTCAAGGAGCCTACATTTCTGTGGGGAAATTATATATATATATATACACATACAAACGATACATAAAATAAATATTAAATAATGATATGGGTCAGGAAAGGACTTAGGGATAATACTTGAACTGAGTCAAGAAGAAGGTTAGGGATGTCAAAAGATGGAGACAGAGAATTCCATGCTTGAGAAACAGCCTATATCTCATCACCAAGTCAAGAAATGGAATGCTATAAAAAAGAGAATATTAACAGGTCAATTTGTCTAGAACAGAGATTACAATGGGGAGTGGGGGGAGATAATATGAAATCAGTTTGGAGAGATAAGTTGGAGCCAGATTGTAAAGGGATATAAATGCCAGACAAAGGAGTTTGTTTTTTCTCCTGCAAGCAGAAAGGAAGCGCTAAAGCTTTTTGGGAACAGGAGAGACAGACACATGCATTAGCAAATAAGGTCGGGAATACAGAGTTGGAGGGTGTGGTGGTACAGGAATCTTTCCTATTTAAATAGAGATTTTTCATACCAATCTCTCTCCTAAGTCTTTGGTGGATTGCTTTAAAGAAACACCTGAAAACTGGTATACAAACATACAATTAGCCCTGTAACACTGCTGCCTCCTCTTTGTCATGAGCTCAGGAAATGGGCAGTCATTCCCCTTTCCTTAGGATGTATTCTCTCATTTGGTGATTTCCCTTTTCCTCCAAGGCTGCCTTTGTCGTTTCTAACCTAACTTCAGAGCCATCAAAATGTCTACAACATGTAGGAGGCACAGTGGGAATGGCCCAGCAAAAATGACACAGCTGGCTAGACTCTCGCATCCTTCTTGAAGTGGCCCCAGTGAAGGTAGATTGACAGAGGCAGTTGAGCTGTCATGGAAAGGGACCTGGGTCTGTAGGTGGGAGACTGGGACTGATGCCCAGCTCTGATACCCACCTTGTGTGTGACCTTGTGCAAGTCACCAGACATCCTGGGGCTGCAATTTCTTCATTTGGTAAATGAGAGCTTAACGTTGCCAGTTCCAAAGGAGTTATTTAGAGGGTCACAAGAAATAATTTAATCTTTATGTATTTATTTTTATACTTAAAATACTTCAAAAACTTTAAAGTTCTATATAAATGTTAGTTATTCAATCACAAGTTCCCAGTTGGGGGGTTGGAGGGGGAAGTGTGTGGATGCTGCTAGGGTAGAGACTGGGCAGAGAGAGGCAGGATGCTGTGGAACATCAGTCAAGAGAGAAGATGGTCTATTGTGCAGCTTGGGTCAATTATCATCGTTTGAGGAAAAGAATTGCAGGGATTTCTCTCTCCTGAACCCTCTTCTGCCCCCATCACTATCATCCAGAACCTCTAGATCAGAGATTTTAATCTGAGGTCTATGAATTTTGTTCTTGTTGTTTTATTTTTTTAAAGATGCTTTGATAACTGCTTTTCAATATACCTAGTTTTCTTTGTAATTCTATCTAGAGGGTATCCCAAAAATTTAAGGGCAGTTTTAAGCTCCAATAGCTTTTGTTTCATAAAATGGCACTAAGACTTTGGGGACACGCTGTATTTTATTTTAGGCATGCAAAAATGTGTTTCTGAGACTTTACAGGCTTCACCATATTGCCAGATTGGGTCTCTCTCTCTCTCTCTCTCTCTCTCTCTCTCTCTCTCTCTCTCTCTCTCTCTCTCTCTCTCTCTCTCACACACACACACACACACACACACACACACACAGCTGAGATCTCCTGCTCTAGAGTCAGCTCTGAGTACAGTGATGACAGTACATGGTTGTGACTCATGGAACACTGAAAACTCAGAAGACTCAAAATTACAAGCAACTCAAAGGGGAAAAAAAGCCTGGTGGGTGGTTGTAGGCAGCAACTCATTACCAATGATGACACGGCCATCAAAGAGAAGTGGCAAAAAAAAAGACACTGAGGATAAGCATGACAGAAAAAAAGGAGGGAAACCTGTCATGTAAGTAGAACAGGCAACAGATGGGCAGCTTGGTATTGGTCCTGGACACTGTCCCCACTGAGGACCAGAGGGAAGCTCTGAATGACCACATAGATCCTCTTTGGGGGAATCTACGGAAACAGACAAGAATGTGATCTGTGATCAGTAGGGATGATGCTCACACCAATATACGTAGTTCCATCAAAGTGACGGTCTCAGTTTTGACACTTACTAGCTAAGTGACCCTGAATCATTTAACCCCTATGGGTCTCAGTTTCCCTATCTGTATTTTTGTTGGTTTTGTTGTTGTTGTTGTTGTTTTTGGTGAGGCAATTGGGGTTGTGACTTGCCCAGGGTCACACAGCTAGTAAATGTTAAGTGTCTGAGGCCAGATTTGAACTCAGTTCCTCCTGAATCCAGGGCCAGTGCTTTATCCACTGCACCACCTAGCTGCCCTTACCTATCTGTATGTTTAAAAGAGAGGGAAGTATACCTGCCATTTCTCCTCTACAAGGATGTTATTAGGAAAGTATTTTATACACCCTAAAATGCTATCCAAATGTGAGTTGTAAGAGGAAAGCATGTTGGACTTGCTATCAGTAAATTCAGATGGCCCCCTTGGGAAATGGGAGCAGTAAAATAATAACAAAAATCTTTTGACCCTGAGCCTTTTTACACACCGTCCCCTATTACTGGAATGTTTCCCCTTCTCATCTTCTGACTTCCTTCAAGAAGCAGCTCAAGTCCTACCTTCTGCATGAAGATTTTCCCAATCCTTAATCTTAGTGACTTTAGCCTAAGATTAATTCCAAGTTATCTTGTCTATATCTTGTTTGTAATTTTTTTTTACATGTTGTCTCTCCCATTAAACTGTGAGCCTCTTGAAAGTAAGGATTGTTTTTTGCCTTTCTTTGTATCCCAGTATTTAACATAGTGTCTGGTACACAGTAGGCACTTAATAAATGCTTATTGACTGACATAATAAAGATAATGTTGTTACTGTTGTTCAGTTGTGTCTGACTCTTTGTGACCCCAATAACGGTTTTCTTGGCAAAGATACCGGAGTGGTTTGCTATTTCTTTCTCCAGCTCATTTTCCAGATGAGGAAACTGAGGTACATAGGGTTAAGTGACTTGCCCAGGGTCACGCAGCTGCTAAGTGTTTGAGGCCAAATTTGAACTCATAAAGATAAGTCTTCCTGACTCCAGGTCCAGCACTCTGTGCACTGTGGTACCACCTAGGTGACATCTATATAATACTTGGGTTTCCAAAACTGGTCTTCTGAGTCACTGCTAGATCTGTAAACATCTAGTTTCTCCTCATAGAACAGATACTTCCTGAGGACATAGGCTATTCCATTTTGTTGTCTGTTATCCCCAGCACCCTGCAGATCGCCTGGCACACAGTAAGCACTTAATAAACACTGGTTACTTAGTCTCATGACAGCCCTGTGAGGTAGGTGTCACAAGGGGCTTCCTATTTTTCAGACAGGAAATACAGAGGTTAAGGGACTTCTTCATCTGTTAAAATGAGAGAGGCTGGGGTGTCTTACAGCTTTGGACTTCTCATTCCATGTTCATAGGTCTTGTCTGGAATCACGAAGCTAGTAAGAGTCTGGGTTGAGATCTGTCCCTAGAATTCCCTGACTGCATGTTCAAAGATCTAGCGGTGACTTAATCAGAGACTGGATGAAGACCAAGATCCCTGTGAAGTCTTAGGGGAGTGTCAAGCAGGAGAGGTCCAGAGTCAGGATAGAGAGGTGTTTCATCCTGGGGTGAGCAACAAGGGGGTTGAGCTTAACAAAGAGCAGGGATTTCTAGGTCTAACAATAAATGGCCAGAACCACCCTCCAGCTCCAGCTGTGTTTCCTTCACCTGGAGTGTCCCATCCACCCCACCATTATCTCCATCACAGTGGCCAATGCCAGACGATTCCCTTTCTCTCTACTAGGCACCATAAAGGACCACCAATGGAAACCAGGTAGTGTTATAAGAAAGAGCACTGGAATAGGACTCACAATACCTAGACTCTGGTTCTAGCTCTGTCAATGACCAGCTGTGAGGCCTTGGGTAAGTAGGGCCTCAGTTTCATCACCTGTAAAAGAAGGCTTTGAAATAGATCCTCTCTAAGGCCCCACCAATAAGGTGTTTATAATCTAACTGGTTGTTGGTTGGTTACTTTTCAATTGTGTCTAACTCTTTGTGACCCCATTTGGGGTTTTCTTGCAGAATGGTTTGCTATTTCCTTCTCTAGCTCCTTTTACAAATGGGGAAATTGAGGCAAACAGAGTTAAGTGACTTACCCAAAGTCACACCGTTAGGTATGTGTCCGAGGCCAGATTTGAATGTGGGAAGATGAGTCTTCCTGACTCCAGGTCCCATGCTCTGTCACCTAGCTTCAAGACTAATGGAAAGTGTGCAGCTAGGTGGCGCAGTGGATAGAGTACCGGCCGTGGATTCAGGAGGACCTGAGTTCAAATCCAACCTCAGACACTTGACACTTACTAGCTGTGTGAGCCTGGGCAAGTCACTTAACCCCAATTGCCTCACACACAAAAACAAAAAACAAAACCAAAAAGGCTAATGGAAAGTGATTAACCCAAGTGCTCATTTGTGCAGCACAAACTATCAATGCAAGAGGAGTTTAGAGAAAGCAGAAATGTTCAATTCGATTTGGTTAGCGTGGGTGGGCAGAAACATCAGCAAGGAGGAGAGAGAAGCTGAGCCCAGCCCTGTGAAGAACGGGTAGGATTTAGAAAGGAGGAGAGACAGCAGTGTGGGTAGAGTAACCGTATGTGTAAACATGAGCAAAAGCAGAGGGGTGAGGAGGAGGCAAGAGAATTAGGGCAGCAGGCAGCTTTGCAGGCTGCAGCAGGGGGCTCTGGATGAAGGGGTACATTTCCACTGGTTACAAAGGCAGGGTGGGGCCAAAGTGGGGAGGGCTTTGTTTCTATAGTTCCTAGGTATGCAATCAGATATGGAAGACTTTTTCCCCCTGTAGATAAGGGAGAGGAAGTTCCCAGAGGTTGGCACTTGTCAGACTTCACACATCAGTGAGGCCAAAGCAGCATTAACTTGGAGACACCCCAAAGTCCAGCCCACAGCTCTTCAAAGATATTGGGGAAGAATTCCACAGGGCTGTGCAACTGAGTTCCTGGGTCTTTCTGAACAAAATGGCTGAGCTGGCCTGGGTAAGGCAGGAAGCCACTGGCTTTGTGTTGGGTACAGGAGCTGGTGCGCTATTTTCTGGACATATCTGCCCAGTGAGATCACCCAAATTACTGCATATTCAGCCTCTTTCCTCTTCCACTCCAGAAACAGCAGGTTGCTTGGACACGGAGCTGTCCAAGGCCATTGAAGGAGTAAGCAGGGATTCGAGTCCAGGGCACAGGACTAAGGATCACAACACCAAGACCAACCATTCCCTTTCCCAAGACTCACCATATGATCTTTGGCCTCAATTTTCCTCATCTGCAAAATGGTGGTAACAAACAACAGTGGCATACTTATTCTCAGAATAAGTGACATAAAACTGGGTGAGAAGTGTTTGATGCTGACCAGGGCAATAGCTGAAATTTATAGAATGCCTTAAGGTTTTTGTTTTGGTTTGGTTTTTGTGGGGCAATGAAGGTTAAGTGACTTGCCCAAGGTCACACAGCTAGTAAGTGTCAAGTGGCTGAGGCTGGATTTGAACTCAGGTCCTCCTGAATCCAGGGCCTGTGCTTTATCCACTCCACCCACCATCTAGCTGCCCCCAAATGCCTTAAGTTTTGCAAAGCATTTTACATACATGATCTCATTTGGGTCTCATGATAGTTCTGTGAGGTAGGTGCTATTATTAAGTACATTTTGCCATGGAGAAAAATGAAGCTCATAGCCATTCACTCACTCACTCACTCCCTTGCTCGGAGTCACATATCTAGAAAATATTTGAGATGTTATTTGATCTCAGGTCTTCTTGATTCTATGTCCAACACTCTTTCCACTTATAAATCAAATTTGTATAGCACTTTAAGGTTTACAAAATGCTTTCCTCACACACACACACACACACACACTCTCTCTCTCTCTCTATATATATATATATGTGTGTGTGTGTGTGTGTGTGTATGTATATATATATATATATATATCTGCATGGAGGAGAGAGTGAAATTATTTGCCCATTTAAAAAAACACAACTAGGGAAACTGAGGTTTAGAGAGGTAAAGTAATTCACCTACACCATCCACTGTGCTAATAAGCACTTTACAAATATTCTCATTTGATTTTTCACAACCCTGGAGTCAGATGCTATTATCCTCATTTTATAGTTGAGGAAACTGAGGCAGATAGCAATAAGTGACTTGCCCAGGGTCAAGTAGCTAGTAAGTATCTGGGGCTGGATTTGTACTCAGGTCTTCCTGACTCCAGGCCCAGTGCTCGATGCACTGCACCACCTCACTACCTCAAGGATATAAACTCGAATCTCTTGGCACTGATATTCTTCTGCTTCATATTCCATCCCTGCATTTTCAATTCCTAAACCTCTGAGAGCTTAAAAATTGAAAAGAAAAATAAAGGGCAACCTAGCAGTTCAGCTTCTTTTCCTAAGCTTCCCAATGCCTTGGAGTTCAATCACCTCTGGGTCAACATGGCCTTTGCTTCCTTCTCTGCTTTAGTTTTTAGCCCATGTGGATGGAGTCAACACTTTTGGAGGTCCAATGAACTGCATCCTAGGGTGGGTAAGAGGCTGCGCCATCACTGATAGGAGCTCAGGAAGTGCTACTTTCTCTGCTACCTATCCTGCTTCTCAGGAGAGTTCTGGCAGGCACTCATATGGTATGAGGTCACTGGGCCGCCATTTTCTACTTGCTTAGAGATAGGCCAGCCCCAGAAATGTCAGGACCAACTGCTCAACATTCCCAGGGCAGATGTTCTCAAAGCATTTAAAGAGAACCTTGTACTCATCCAGAGTGGCCTTTGGCACTAAGCTCAATGTTCTGCACGCAAGAGTCATTAAAAAAATTTGATAAATGAATGAATCAGCCTGAGAGAAAATAACCATCTTTTCACTGAGACACGTCATTCTTAAGTGGAATCAGGAAATGCTTTCGTACACAAACACACAGAGCAAGAAAAAGAAAGAGAACAAAAGAAAGAAAAGGAATTTCTATAGAAAAATACAGATCAGTTTATAATTCACAATAATCAATAATGTATGAAGCGGAATGGGTGAGTGGGTCAGTTTCCTTCACCTGGTAGTCTTTCTGTTGAAGGAGGACAGAATGTTCTTGCCCCTCTGTGTTTGGGTGTACCATGTGGTTGGGCCAGGCTGGTGACAGTCCTGGGAGCAATTAGAGTTTTCTAAATGGTAACAGAAACCCAGTGATACTAAGTCTTCCACTTTTATTCTTTTTCACCTCAGCCTCCCTAAAGTGCCTCATCCTATTTTGGGTGTGCATTAAGTGTTCATTAAATATTTGCTAAGTGACTGAGTGAATAAATGAACAGGTGGATGGGGTTAATGAGGAACAAAGACAGCAGGGTGAGACATACAGTCCTGCCAAAGGCTCAGGAAGATGAAAGATGAAGGCCCAGCCCTCGATCTATGTTGAATTTAATTCCCTCATGCCCTATACACTGGTGGGGGGGGGGATTTTTTTGGGTCTCTTTAGATCAAGTGCTGAGAACTGAGCTAATGACACCAAGACCAGTTTCTGTATGAAGCTCTTCTTCCTCTCTTGTCTCTCCTCTCCTTCCTCCAAATGCTAGGGCCCAACCCACCCCAAACCAATGTGCATTTAACTTTGTGTACATTTGTATTCTTTTGTTTTATTTTTATTGTGCATACATTTTATACATATTTGTTGTCTCCCCTATCAGATTAGAAACTCCTTAAGGGCGGGATTCATATCTTTTAATTCCATTATGAACTGTCATGCCTCCTAGAACCTTGACCTCAGAGTATCATTCAAGCAAAGTTGAGTGTGCATGCCCAGGGAATCCCATCAATTATCTGGCCAGACTGAGCTGCCCAACCTGATTCAGTAGCTGCTAGAAGGCCTTGAGAACAAAGGGGTAAAGGTTGGAGGGCAGAAGCAAGGGTTGGTTTCTTTGTGTTTGAACAGAACTGGAAACAAAATGAGCACTTACTAATTAGAGAATGACTGGGGGTATGGTATAATGGATATAACGGAATACTATTATATAGTAAGAAATGACAAATACCAGGGATTCAGAGAAATATGGAGAGATTCGTGTGAACAAATATGGATAAATTTGGATGAGCAAAGGAAAATAACCAAGAGAACCAAGAAAAAATCGAGGTAAAATGTAAAAAATTAATGCAGTAATGAAAATAAAAATGGTCTCAAACAGAAAGTTGATCTCCAAATAATGGGAAAATCACTGAGGGTCCTAGAGAAGAGATCATTTATTTACAAACACAAATATGTATGTATACACACATATACATATAATTTTAATATATGAGATAATTATATATAAATGTGTATTATTATGCATACACATACATGTATATATACATGCATACATACATATACACAGAGATAGATATGTTTATATCTATCTCTATACATCTATATCTATTTATACATCTATCTAGTCTATCTGTCTGTCTAGCTAGCTAGCTATCCTTTCCCTCAGGTAAGAGAGATGGAAGATCACTAGGGAAGAATATTATATTGTGGTAAAAAAATATGAAAGTTTTTTAACAGTCGGTTAGGATAACTGACAGTTTTTCTTTAAGGACCACCCTTTCAGGAAGGAGACCAGTGGCATGAGCTATGCATGCCAGTGCGCCTGCTGTGCATGTCAGACTGCCTGCTACGCACTCGACTTCCGGGGTGCGAGCTTAAAAGACAAGGAGCGAACGGAAGTGGGCTTTTTTTTTCCCCTGCTCCGCTGGTCTCCTGGCTGCGCTGCACAGAGAGACGCAGACTGGAGTTTGACTCGGCCCGGCTCTCGGTTAACAGCACTCGCTTGACTCGGTCTCTCTCCCCAAAAGTGGCCTTGGGTTTTGGTGAGTTTTATACGGAATATAGACTAAGCCTAGACTTAAGACGATTTGTATTGTGTTTCTACCCTTCTCATCAACATCACCTTGTGACTACCATACAATAAAGGCTCTATCTAGAAAACCAGAAGCTTCTTCCATTTACTAGTCTGGGAGATAAATGAAGGGAAAGGTTAAGTAGGGGAGATTTATGATCTAATATCCGATTTTTAATCTCACACTATACACTGTCAGGCACGGTCTCTGCATCAGATGGTTTTGTTTTTCTTTACCCCAAGGGAAGTGGCCAGGACTGAAAACCACAGGATTCACTGAAAGAACTGAAGATCTTTAGCCTGGAGAAAAGGAAACTTGGTTGGGTTAGGGTTAGACAGAATAGCTTTAGTCACACATTTGACTCCTGTGGAAGAGAGCTTAGATTTGCTTTGCTTGATACCAAAAGAAAAAACACAAAGTAAGGAGTGGAAGTGGAAGAAAGGGAGATTTCAGATTCCTAAAAAGAAAAAAAAAATGTCTTAAGAAGCAGATCTGGGGCAGCTAGGTAGCACAGTAGATAGAGCACCAGCCCTGGAGTCAGGAGGACCTGAGTTCAAATCTGACCTCAGACACTTGACACTTACTAGCTGCATGATCCTGGGCAAGTCACTTAACCCCAATTGAAGAAGAAGAAGGAGGAGGAGGAGGAGGAGGAGAAGGGGAGAAGGAGAGGGAGAAGGAGAGGGAGAAGGAGGAGAAGGAGGAGAAGGAGAAGGAGAAGGAGAAGGAGAAGGAGGAGGAAAAGGAGGAGGAGGAGGAGGAGGAGGAGGAGGAGGAGGAGAAGGAGGAGGAGGAGGAGGAGGAGAAAGAGAAGAAGAAGAAGAGGAAGAAGAAGAAGAAGAAGAAGAAAAAGAAGAAGAAGAAGAAGAAGAAGAAGAAGACCTGCCCAAAGCTAGGATGGGGAGCTTTGAAAAGCAGTGAGAAGTTGTGATTGCACAGCTTTTTTTGTAGGGCAATGAGGGTTAAGTGACTTGCCCAGGGTCACACAGCTAGTGTCAAGTGTCTGAGGCCAGATTTGAACTCAGGTCCTCCTGAATCCAGGGCTGGTACTTTATCCACTGCACCACCTAGCTGCCCCTCAAAAAGATTTTTTTGAGCCAAAAGCAAATTAACTTTTTATAATTAACTGATAACACTGTACTCAGGAGACCCAGGATTACAGATCCATTTATTCGGCTCAGAAAAAAATTCACATCATTAGCCTCAAAGATGGAATCAGTTTGGTCACTGTTACTGGAGCTATATCATCAGACTCCAAGTCTGATTCAGCTCCCCAGTTTTCCTCTCAGTCTGGTCCCCCAAAGGAGGGAGGCTACCAGAGTATCCCATCCTACAATCCTGACCTGGGGACAGTTCCCTCTGCTCCAATCTCACTTCCTTCCTCCACCAAGCCATTGACCCTGGTCACCCAGGGCTATAGAGAGCTCTCCCTCCTATAATCTTCCCTCGCCCCCTCCCAATGATACTCCCTGTATAATTCTTTGGCCCCTTCCTGATCTCTCTGCCTTTTGTGACCCCTGACAAATTACTCAACCTTTCTGAGCCTCAGTTTCTTATTTGTAAAATGGGCATACCTCACAAGATTGTTACCATATGGATAGTGGTTTCCATTCTTTTAAATGCTACAAACATTTAGGACCCTTATTTGTTCTTGGAAATTCAGCCCCTTATTTTTATTCCTATTCCTAGCCTCCAGCACTGTGCTTGCTCCGCAATAGGTGCTTGATAATTACTTGGTGCATGATTAATTTCAATTATTATTATTATTTCTGCTTGCCACTGTCTTGAGCTATTATTTAGCTTTTTAAACAATAACTTATTATGCATGTAGACCTTTTCTCCCCTACTAGGTTGGAAGTTCCTAAAGAGTAGGGATGTAGCTATACTTTTTAAAAAAAAAATCCCATAGCACCTAGAACAGTGTCTTACACAAGGTGGCTACTGAATCAATGAACTTAGGAGCTATGTGAACTTAAGGAAATTCTTCTCTGAGTCTTGATTCCACATCTGTAAAATAAGGCAGGGGTGGGGTTAGACTAGATGATATCTAAGATCCCCTTCAGCCCTAAAATCTTATGATCTCTGGGACACACTAGATAGTGATAGACTTGAAGTCAAGAAGACCTGAGGTCAAATGTAGCCTTTGAGACACTCACTGTAAATTGTGTGGCTCAGGGAAGGTTATTTCACTACCTCTAATGATAGCACCTATCTCACAGGACTGTGAGCAAGGATCAAATAAAATACTGTATATTAAGCAAAATTTGCAAACTTTAAGGTATTGTGTAAAAGCTAGCTATCTTAACTATTATTGTTATCTAAAATTCTATGGGTTTTAAAAATTTGACCGACCTAGATTCCACTTCTGGGGAAAGTATTTCTAATAAATGACAGCATTCAGGGAATTGGACTTGGCCCATAGCTCTCAAGTGAGCAGAGGGATCAGAGAGATAAACAGACTATAGAATGTTTGAACAATTTTTTTCAATTTGCCAAGCACATTGTGATCACTCCACAGGGCAAAGGGACTTAGTCTAGGTTAAGCAAATAAAAAAAATGTAAAAGGTCCTGCTCTCCAAGGGCCTTCTAACCCGTCAGACAAGCAAGAGAAAACAGGAATGAATGTGTACAAGGAATGAAAATTTCAAGTCCCCCCCATCCAAATCCTAGCCCATATTGAAACCCATTTCTGCCTGCCTGCTTGCCTTCCTTCCTTCCTTGGCTACTAAAGTCCAAAGTGATCTCACCCTTCCCTGAGTTGTTTGGTTTTTTGGGTTTTTGTTTTTTTGTTTTTTTAGTGAGGCAATTGGGGTTAAGTGACTTGCCCAGGGCCCCACAGTTAGTGTTAAGTGTCTGAGGCCGGATTTGAACTCAGGTACTCCTGAATCCAGGGTTGGTGCTTTATCCACTGCGCCACCTAGCTGCCCCCTTCCCTGAGTTTTTATAGGATTTATAGTCGATTCCACACAATCTGCCCTTTAACTATTTATCATATTGCAATCTCTAATGGTCTTCTTTTTTATGCCTCTAGCACTGAGATGGGCACAGGGAAGGCATCTATATGGAGGAGAAGGAGGAGGTTCAATAGCTCTTTCAAGGTTTCAAAGCCTTTCCCAATCTGCCTTAATTCTCATGCCCTCCCTCTGTCAATTACTCCAATCTCACCTTTACACAGCTTGTTGGCACATCATTGATTGAATGTTGTCTTCCCCATTAGGCTGTGAGCTCCTTGGGATCAGGGACTGGTTTGGAGTGGTTGTTTTGGCCTTTCTCTGTATCCCAAGCTCTTAGCAAAGTCCCCTCACATAACAAGTACTGAATAAGTGCTTGTTGAAGGGAGGGAGGGAGGGAGGGAGGGAGAAAATTTTGGAACTCAAAATCTTATAAAAAATGAATGTTGAGGGGGCAACTAGGTGACCCAGTGGATAAAGCACTGGCCCTGGATTCAGGAGGACCTGAGTTCAAATCCAGCCTCAGACACTTGACACTTACTAGCTGTGTGACCCTGGGCAAGTCACTTAACCCTCATTGCCCCACGGGGGGGAAAAAAAAGAATGTTGAAAACTATCTTTATGTGTAACTGGAAAAAAATAAAATACTGCTAAGATTGAAAAGAAAATGCTTGTTGACTAACTGTCAAAGTGTTTTATGCATTATCTCATTTGATGCACACAATAATCCTCTGAGGTGGGTGCTAGTGATATGCCCATTTTACAGATAAAGAAACTGAGGCTCAGATGAGTTAAGTTACTTCCCTAGGGTCATTAAACTATTAAGTAGAAGACCAGCCCAGGTCTTTCTGATTCCAAATTATTATCCACTGAGACACTTAGTTGCCTCTGATGCTAATTTTGTTACATTTTAATTATTTTTAAATTAATTATATTAATTTTAGTTGATTATATTTTCATTATTTCTTAGGTGACATGGTGGATAGGCCTGGAGTCAGGAAGACCTGAGTTCAAATTCAGGCTCAATTCAAATTCAGACTAGCTGGGTGATCCTCGCTAAGTCACTTCACTTTATTTGCTTCAGTTTCCTCATATGTCAAATGAGCTACAGAAGGAAATGGCAAAACATTCCAGTACCTTTGCCAAGAAAACCTAAAATGGGATCACAGAGTGTCAGAGACAATTGAAATGACTAAACAACAACAGCTAATTATTCTTAATAACACCCAGGCTTGTATAGCACATTAGACTTTATAAACCAACCTTCTCATATATAATTCAACTTAAGCCCCCAAACAGCCCTATTATGTAGAAAATACGAGTATTATCACCATTTTATAGCAGGGGAAATTAAGGCTCATGCCACTTAATGACTTACCCAAGATCACATGGCTAATAAGTGCTGATCAAGGATATAGGTTTTCTGATCCCAAATTCAGGGGGGAGGGGTTTTCCCCATTAAACTATGCTGCTTATACATAGACATTATTAGAGGGTTAGAAGACAGCTTTAATTTATGTTTATTTTCCCCATGCCACCCAAAGAGACCCTTCTATTATAGCGTTCTCTCTTTAACTTCTTCCTTCATCAATTCCTACTTCTACCCTCATCTCACAGTCTCCTTTTGCTGTATTTCACATCCAGGCCAACAATGATTTCCAGTGAAGTGTTCTGTTTTTTTTCCCCCTTCAGGTTCCTTGGCCCAGGCTTAACCAAGTGAGACCCCTGTAACCTCTTGTCTCTTCTAATAGAGAGACACCCTGTCCTGGACAGCTCCCTCCTCCCCCTTCCTCAGTTTATGTTTCTGAAGGCAGGACTAGAGTGATTAACTGCAAAGGGAAGCTACTGGCTGCTGACCTCATCTTCCTCTCTCTGCCAAACTTTCCCAGGCCCATGCATCTGACGTTTCCTATGTCCTTCAAGAGGCCTTTCCTGATTTCTCCAGGTGTTAGCGCTCCTCTCACCAGTACTATGTGACCTAGGGTATGTTGCTTAACCCTGTTTGCCTCAGTTTCCTCATCTGTAAAATGAGCTGGAGAAGGAGATGGCAAACCACTCCAGGATCTTCACCGAGAAAACCCCAAATGGGGTGATAAAGTCAAACACGACTGAAACAACCAAACAACAACTTAAATACAAGATAGTCTGAGAGGGAGGGCACTAGAAGTTGAGATCAGGACTAGCTTGAGACAGAAGGGGATGCTTTAGCTGTGTCTCAAAGGAAGAGCAGTATTCTATGAGGCAGAGAAGACTTCATCTTTTTACATTTATTCTGTATGTGATGCATATTTGTGGTCTCCCCTATTAGGCTTGGAAGCACCTTGAGATCAGAGATTGCTTCATTGGTTTTTGTTTGTTTGGTTGGGTTTTTTTGCAGGGCAATTAGGGTTAAATGACTTGCCCAGGGTCACACAGCTAGTAAGGATTACTTCATTCTTTGTATTTCCATCCCCAGAAGTTAGTACAGTGCCTGGGACATGGGTGCTTGATAAATGCTTGGTGAATGACTGATAAAATAAGATCTGTGATTAAGGGATCACTTTAGCATTCTGGTGCAGGAAGACTGGAAACCGGGAGACTATTTAGGAGTCTATTACAATAATCTAGGTGAGGAGCTTGAACTAGAGTATAAGCTGTGTGGGTAGAGAAAAGTCAGATGCAAGAAACGTCATAAAGGTAGGAAGAAAAGATTTGGCCACTCATCAGCTGTGTGAGGTGATGGACAGTGAGAAGTCATGAATAATGGATTCACCTGTCCATGAACATGTATCCCCCTCCACTAGAATGGAAGTTCCTTGAGGGCAGGGACTGTCTCACTTTTATCTTTATATTCTCAGGCCTAGAACAGTGCCTGAAACCTAGCAGACACTTAATAAGTGCCTGTTGATGGATTGATGCTTGTCCTCAGCCCTTCTCCTCCCACTTCTCTCACTAACCTCACCCCAATCTCCCCATAAAGTTTTTCTTTTTTCCTGTCCTTGCTTTCCCCAGCTAGTCTGTGTATATAGAAAAGGAGATGCTTCCACTCACAGCTCAAGGATGAGGACCACATCTGTTCGGTTCTCATAAACATCATGAAGTTTGATGACATTGGGATGCAGGATCTGTTGCAAAATGTGCACCTCCCTCTCGATTTCCTCCCGCTGCACCCCTCGGCGGCTTGCCCGGCTCTGACGTTTCTTGATGAATTTGGCAGCGTACTCAGCTCCAGTGCTCTTCTCCCGGCATTTCTTCACTATGGCAAACTGGCCACTGCAGAAACACAAATCCACACCACAATGCTGATCTTCTGGTGATTGCAATGGCGATAACAATAAAAATGACCAACAGCAATGAGCATGTTCACAATCAGATTTTCTAAGTCATTCAGATAATGAATGAAAAAAAAGTTGTGATTCCAGCCTGGAATCTTCAGTACCATTCATAGGCTTTCATGTCAGGATTTCAATTAACTGCCCTATGAGACAGGGAAGGACATCTATGCCATTTACTCTCAGTAAAAATTAAATTAAATTAATAAATGAATGAATGAATAAATAAATAAATAAGGAAATTAATAAGGAAGAAAGGAAGAAAGAAAGAAAGAAAAAAGAAAGGAAGGAAGGAAGGAAGGAAGGAAGGAAGGAAGGAAGGAAGGAAGGAAGGAAGGAAAGAAAGAAAGAAGGAAAGAAAGAAGGAAAGAAAGGAAGGAAAGAAAGAAAGAAAGAAAACTGAGTCTCAGAGAGGGCAAGGACACACAATGAGTTGGTTAAGGCAGAGCTGGGTCCCAGGACCTTAGATTCCTAAACCAAGTTACCTTGAGACCAGAATGAAGGGAGAAGTTGGCAAATTAGCAACTATTGTAATAGAATCATAGATTTAGAGTTGAAAGGAGCCCCCAAAAAAGTCATTAATTACAACATCCTTTATTTTATGGATGAGGAGACAGGCCAAAAAAAGTGAAGTGGTTTATGAAGGTAGAGAGCTACTTCAGGCTAGGTCATGAGTTGTGGGACTTTGGTGGGACATCGGATCTTAAAGGTGATGACGATGCAGGATGAAAAGGAAAAGAGGATCAGATAAAACATTCTTCTACCTTGGCTAGACATCCATAGTCTAGCCAAAGAAAATTATGCTAGGAGCCCTGGACTCCATACAGCTGGTCTGGCTAATCTCAAAAATGTCTTCCCATCTGTTCTCTAGGATATGACTATACCAGGAGAGGAGAGGCATCTGGGAAGACTTTCCCTTTATCATTTTACAAGGAAGCAGAGAGACAGAATAAGTAACTTTTGGACCTGCCACTCACTGGAAACTGCCAAGGGGCCTATCCCGGTGGGTATCTGCTAGTCCTGTCAGAGACTACTCTACCCTGTTCTTTCCCCATACTTCCCCCAGTCCACAGAGCCCTTGGAGCTACAGAGAATTACAAAGGTGATGAAGTCAGGCTTAGAAAACTTAATGAAGAACAACCAACACATGCTAGTGCAGAAGGCACTGCATCTGAAGTTCAAAGACCTGGGTTCAAATCCTGGCTCTGTATCTTACTACTTAAATTACTACAGTAAAAGCTCTTTAATCTGTGTGTGTCTCTCTCTGTATGTCTCTCTCTTTGTTTGTCTGTCTCTCTGTCCATCTGTTTTTCTTTCTCTGTCTCTGTCTCTCTTCCCTTTTCCCCCTTCCCCTATCAGGTTCTTCATCTGTTAAATAAGCTGGCTGTGTGAGATCATGTCTAAGCACCCTAAATCCTATGGTCCTATAAACCAGTCTTCCATGCTTTTTGTATACTACATTCATTTATGGACAACAGAATGACCATTACTATTAGGAGAGGTGGGAAATTTATTCTCATTTCAGAAAGTTGCTCCAGATTGAGACCGCTCCAATCCAGAGGAAGCCATAAAAACAGCCCAGACTCAGGAAACGGCACACACAGGAACTAAAATCAATCAACAAATATTTACTGACCTCCTTTCCTGAGCTCACCATAGTGCTAGGCATAGTGAGAGATATGAAAAATGGATCAAATATAGACTCTGCCCTCAGAGTCAGGAAAAGCTGAGTTTGAATCTCGCCTCAGGCACTTAACTAGCTGTGCAACCCTGAGCAAGTCATTGAACCTTGATAAGTCTCAGTTTCCTCATCTGTAAAATGGGGAGAACGATAACAGTTACTTCCTGGGGTTCTCGTGAGATTCAAATGATATGAAATTTGTAAAGGGCCTAGCCCAATGCCTAGCATAGAGTAGGCACGATTATTATTATCATTCTTGTTACCATTATATAAAGAAGTAACTAGGTGGCATAGTGGATAAAATGTTAGGCCTAGAGCCAGGAGGACCTGAGTTCAAATCCAGCCTAAGATACTTCCTATCTGTGTGACACTGAACAAGTTACCTAACCTCAGTCTGCCGCAGTTTCCTCCACTGTAAAATGAGATCATTTGTCAAAGCACTTGGCAGAATGCCTGGCAAATGGTAGGTGCTTAATAAATGTTTATTTCCTTCTTTCCAAGTAGATCACTCTGTAAACCTTAAAACGCTATGTTAATGTTAGCTATTATTATAATATTATAGGCAGCTAGGTAGTACAGTATACAGAGTACTAGGCTTGGAGTCAGGAAGACCTGAGTACAAATCTGGCCTCAGAAACTTACTAGCTATGTGACCCTGGACAAGTCACAATCCTGTCTGCCTCAGTTTCCTCATGTATAAAATGAGCTGGATATAAAACTATGCATACCCTTTGACCCAGCAATACCACTACTAGTTCTATATCCCAATGAGATCATAAAAAAGGGAAAAGGACCCATGTGTACAAAAATATTTCTAGCAGCTCTCTTTGTGGTGGCAAGGAATTGGAGGTAGAAGGAATGCCCAATGATTGGGGAATGCCTAACAAGTTGTGGTGTATGAATGTAATGAAATACTATTGTGCTATAAGAAATGATGAGCAGCCAAATTTCAGAGAAACCTGGAAAAGCTTAAGTGGACTGATGCTGAGTGAAATGAGCAGAACCAAGAGAACATTGTTCACAGTATCAACAACATTGTGTGATGATCAACTGTGAAAGACTTAACTCTTCTCAGCAATGCAATGATCCAAGATAATGCCAAAAGACTTTTGGTGGATAATGCTCTCTCTCTACATTCAGAAAAAGGACTATGGAGTCTGAATGCAGATTGAAGCATACTATTTTCATTTTTGTTGTTGCTTTTTTGTTATTGTTCTTGTTTATTCTTTCTTGCATTTTTTCCTTTTGTTCTTATTCTTCTGTTACAACATGATTAATGTGGGAAATGTGTTTAACATGATTGTAATGTAAAACCTATATCAAATTGCTTGCTGTCCTCAGGAGGGATGAGGGAAGGGAGGGTGGGAGAGAAACCTGGAATTTAAAAATATGTATATATTTTACATGTAATTGGAAAAATAATGAAGATAAATAAAATTTTAAAAAAATAAAATGAGCTGGAAAAGGAAATGGCAAACCACTCCAAAATCTTTACTAAGAAAACTCCAAATGGGGGGCAGCTAGGTGGCGCAGTGGATAAAGCACCAGCCCTGGATTCAGGAGGACCTGGGTTCAAATCTGGCCTCAGACACTTGACACTAGCTGTGTGGCTCTGGGCAAGTCACTCAAACCCTCATTGCCCCACCCGAAAAACAAAACAAAACCCTCCAAATGGAGTCATGTAGAATTGGACACTACTAAAATGATTGTACCACAAGTTATTATAAATGTAGCACTTTAAGGTTTGAAACATGCTACATTGTTAGTTATTACTATTATTGGAGGCAACTAGGTGGCTTAGCACATAGAGTACTGGGCCTGGAATCAGAAAGACCTGAGTTCAAATCCAGACTCAGACACTTACTAGTTGTATAACCCTGGGCAAGCTACTTAACCAGTTTGCTTTAATCTAGTAGAGAAGGAATGGCAAACCACTCCAGGATCTTTATCAAGAAAACCCCATGGGAGCAGCTAGGTGGCGCAGTGGATAGAGCACTGGCCCTGGAATCAGGAGGACCTGAGTTCAAATCCGGCCTTAGACACTTGACACTTACTAGCTGTGTGACCTTGAGCAAGTCACTTAACCCCAAATGCCTCACCAAAAAAAAAAAAAGAAAAGAAAGAAAGAATAAAACCCCATGGACAATACTGTCATGCTATGGTCCATAGGGTCACAAAGAATTGAACCTGACTCAAAATTATTATTATTATCATCATCACCATTAAAGGACAAAGTCATAAATATAAAATTAGAATGACATGGTATATATACATGAAAAGACAATAATATTGGAGCTGGAGCTGTCAGGACACAGTAGGAGACATAAGCCCCATGAATAAGGATTATAGATATTCAGAGGAGGGGAGAGAGCCCTGAGGGCAGCGGTGGGCCAAAAAGGCTTCATTGAAAGAAATACTTAAACCGTACATTAACCCTACCCTATGCTTAGGCCCAATGCTGGCTTTAAACCATCTACTTTAGGATCTGACTCAGACCAAAGCCAAGCCAACCCATTTAGCACCAAGATGAACATCCCACTGCTGCATCTTGTCATCTCCAGCTGCCCAAATCCCAGCATCCACTCAAAGGCTTCAACTTGGCCTTATTTATCTATGTATCTTTCCTGGTGCCTAGCACCAGATTCTGCTCTAGGATGGAGTTTAATAAATGTCAGGTGAACTAAATTGAATTACTTACAAATGCTTCCAGTCAGGCCCTTCTGGTCAAAGTAGGCCTCATTCATCATGCCCCAAACATCCCTTCCAATTGTGTGTGCTGCCAAAACCCCACTGATATTGCCAAGAATCAGGACAGCCTTGCTCCCTTCTCTTTCCTAACTCACTAATAAACAGTGAGGATGACACATTTAAATAGCGCTTCCTCCTTTTCTCAGATCTCTTCTTTGATCCTCACAATGATCCTACAAGACAGGTGGGGTTGACAGATGAGGAAAGTGAAGCTTAGGAAGGCACCTGGGCCAAGCTAATTTGTGGCAGAGCCTAAACCCCCTACCATGAGCCCTACGTGCCTTCCTCTCCATCACTATTTCCCAGACCAGCAGATTTGAACCCAAGGAGGGGAAGACAGTTTTCTGAGAACAGGATCTCCACCCACAGAGAGTGCAGGTCACCTTGATCCACTTTCCCCTTGTCTGTGTTAAAGGGGAGCAGTGACGTCCCTCTGACGCTGGACTTTTTAAAATTCCCCTTTAAGCTCCTAGAGGAGAATGAATGTAGTTTGCACTGGCTGGCAGATTTTCTTGTTGCAGAGCAGTAGTTAAATGTGAGAGGTTAATGTTGGTCAGGCTGAGTGCTGGCGTCTTCCTATCACACTGAGAGGGAAGTATTTTTAAGAGTGGATGACTAATAGAATACCAGACAGAACTGAGACTCATTTAGCATTCTCTTTATGACGGGAGAGGCTTTCTGAGGATGGGATTCTCATTAGAGACCCATCCCTGGCATGAGCCCCAGCCCAGAACTCCTCCTTCTTGCCCCTGGGCCTCCTTTAGATCCACAGTGAATAGGAAGCCACTGAAGCCTATAGGACTCCGAGCAGGTTGGTCTCATCCTTCCTGTCTCCTGCAATATTCCATGCTCAGGCTCATTCCGACTGATACTGATGCCCTAAGTGAGAACTTGGAAATCATCCCAAATTCTACTAGCGTTAAAAGTCCAGATCAGGTCTCACATCTCACATTTATATAGGGCTCTGAGCTTTGTTATTGACGTTCAGTCATTTCAGTCACGTCTGACTCTGTGATCCATTTTGGGGGTTTCCTTGGCAAAGATACTGGAGTGGTTCACCATTCCCTTCTCCAGCTCATTTTACAGATGAGGAAACTGAGGCAAATAGGGTCAAATGACTTGTCCAGGGTCACACAGCTACTTAAGTGTCTCATGAATAGTCAGACATGACTAAAATGACTGAACAAAGGGGAGAAATAAGCCAAGGATTCCCATTTGGAAAGCTTTATTATTAGGTCTCTTCTGCCTAGGAAGACCACTAGATCAACAAATATGTACCTACTATGTGTAAATATGGTAGGTACAAATATGTGCCTACTATGTGCAATGCACTGTGCTAAGGATGAGCACCAAGAGAACCCTGAGATAGTGGAAGGAGCACTAGACTTGGTAATCAGGAAGACCTGAGTTCAAAATTTTCCTCAAGGCACTTGCTAACTAAAGCATGACCCCTGGAAAGTCCATTAACTATTCCTACCCCTCAATTTCCTCATCTATAAAATGCAGGTTATAGTACTGCCAAATTCTAGTGTATGTAAAGCATTTTGTAATTCTTAAAGTGTCATTTAAATCTTAACTATTAATATTACTATGAAAACAAAAGTTGAGAACTATCTTTACATGTAACGGAAAAAATAAAATATCTCATAAAAAAAAATATTACTATGAGGTACCAAGATAAATAAGGCCTGGTTCCTTCCCAGAAGAACCTAACAATCTAGGCAGATAAGACAAAGAAAAAGAACATAATACAAATAAGAATCTACAAGTGCAAACAAATAGCTAGGATTTGGAGGAAGAAGTACCTGGGTAGCAATGCTATCTCTGCTACTTACTCCCTGTGTGGCCTTGGGCAAACTATTCAACTTCTCTGGGCCTGTTTCCTCATCTGCAGAATGAGCCAGGTGGACCAGTTTGCCTGAGGTCCCTTCAAACTCTGGATCTATGAGCTCAGAGATTATCAGAGGATGGGATGGGTCCTTGCCATGCACTACCCCCCCCCCTCCCCAAGAGTATCCTTCTCAGCCAGGCCCAGGTTTGTTCTGAGAAATTAAACTAATGCTGTGACTGTTTTTATTTGCTTCTTCCCAGGAATGCAAGATTGAATGAGATTCTCCTTTAAGAGAGAAAAAACAACTGGAAACCCAAAAATTCCTAGAGAAAAATACCAGATTTTTAGGCTCCCAGATTGCAATCGGAGTCTAATAGCTGAGGGAGGCAACGAAATTATCAGGGGTAGCATCAGCTTCCATTGGTGAAGTATCTCCATGAAAATGTCACCCCTGGGGCAGCTAGATGGTGCAGTGGATAGGGCACAGGCCCTGGAGTCAGGAGTACCTGAGTCCAAATCCGGCCTCAGACACTTAATACTTAACTAGCTGTGTGACCCTGGGCAAGTCACTTAACCCCAATTGCCTCACTAAAAAAGAAAGAAAGAAAGAAAGAAAGAAAGAAAGAAAGAAAGAAAGAAAGAAAGAAAGAAAGAAAGAAAGAAAGAAAGAAAGAAAGAAAGAAAGAAAGAAAGAAAGAAAGAAAATGTCACCCCCTACTTAGCCCAGCCTTCAAGTAAGAAAGGCTAGAGGGCTTCACTTAGAATAGAGTCGCTTCTGTCCTTATCAGCACCGATTTAAAAAATGAATAATTCTAGGCGGATGTCTTTCATAATCATTAATAGGAATGGTATCTAATGTGGACACAGTTCTTTTAAAATACTTCACATGTGTGTTCTAATTTAATGCTCCCAACCCTGTGAGCTGTGTGTATTATCATCCCTTAGGATACTTGTTATTTAGTCAAGTCCAACTGTTTTCAGCCCCATAGACCATATTGTCCATGGAATTTTCTTGGTAAGGATACTGGAGTACTTTGCCAGTTCCTTCCCCAGTGGATTAAGGCAAACAGAGGTTAAGTGACTTGCCCAGGGTCACACAGCTAGTAAGTGTCTGAGGCTGGATTTGAACTCAGATCTTCCTGACTCTAGGCCCAGCACTCTATCCACTGAGCCACCTAGCTGCCTCCAGAGCTCAACCGAGATACCACTTTTCACTTGAAGCCTTTTCCAATCTCCCCAGATGTTCGTGCTTCCCCAACCCCACTTTCATAGCCCCATATTTATCTCACACATGTACATGTTGTCTCCCTGATAGAATGTGAACTCCTCAAGGCCCAAGACCAATTTGGCTTTTGTCTCTGTATCTGAAACACCCAGCATGGTGCCAGGCAGGAAGTGGGTACTTAATAAAGGCTCGGTAATGAGTGACGTAGCAGCCACTAAACAAATGCTTGTTGACTGACTGATGCCCATTTTACATAAAAGAAGACACCTGCTCAAAGACGTCCTTTGATTTGTCTGGTGAGTATGAGAAGCAGGATTCAAATTCAGGTCTTTTCTAACTCTAGGTCAGGAGCTCCTTCCATTATAATCTGTGGGAACTTCAGGTGCAGACCCTTCTACCTGTGCCCTTCAGGAAGCACCAATGAGCCTGCAGCAAATTACTGAGATTCGCTGTTTTCCCAGGCCCCCCAATCATGTAGAAAGAGCTCAGACCCTGGAGTCAATAGACCCAGTGCCTGATTCTCAGCTGGGTGAACTCTGCAACCACCTCCCCTGTGCCTCTATTTCTTAATCTATAATATCCACGGATCAGCCTTTGTGCCAGGACTCTTGTAAGAATAAATGGAGGGGCAGCTAGGTGGCGCAGTGAATAGAGCACTGGCCCTGGAGTCAGGAGTACCTGAGTTCAAATCCGGCCTCAGACACTTAACACTTACTAGCTGTGTGACCTTGAGCAAGTCACTTAACCCCAATTGCCTCACTTAAAAAAAAAAAAAGAATAAATGGAGGATAGGTGAGTGTGTTTCACAGAGTATAAACTGTCATGCAAAGGTGAGGCCGGGTGAGGTGACATTTCCAATGTTGGGAACTCTTTGCCTAATAGTGGATTTAAGAAGCCTTGTAGGAGAGAATAGTTAGTGTTACAGTTAATCCCCCCAAACACTGAAATTACATACTGAACCACAGCTTATAACAACACATTCTCTCAGAATTATGTAATTAATACACACCCCTTCTTAAGCGGAGGCCTCTGTCTGATTCACTAACTCAACCACAAGAGTAGGAAAAACTTCATCTTGTCTCCACTATGCCAGGCACTTGATGCCAAGTCTCTGCAGGCACCAGGAGATAAACCCTGGCTGGGGGAACAATTTCCAAGCAGGGTACCCTCCCACTTTACTCATCTCAGCCATGCCCTCCAAAATTAATTTCTTTTTTAATTGCTAAAGTCAGGACTTGCTCCATGAAGTACTTTATTAACAGAGGAAAGGGTTGGCAATAAGAAGATCAGGAATTATAGAATTCAGAACAGGAAGGGAGCTTTAGAGGTCACCCAGTATTATTCCCTCATTTTATCGATGAGGAAACCAAAATTCATAAATGTTAAATGACTTGGACAAGGTCACTCAAGTAGTAAGTACCAGAACCTGAACTTGAGACCTTGAAGTCCAAATACAGGATGGTTTTTGTTATGATGAAGTTTTAGCCTCCATTCTGCTACCCGTGTTAGGCATTTCATTTTGAACTCCCTGGCTTTCAGTTTTCTTATCTGCCAAAAAGAAGTCAAAACACCATACCACACAAGGAGGTTAAGGATAAAATGAGACATGGGACAGGCATTTGCAAAGTCTGAAGTACCATATAAATTTAAGTTATTATTAGCATCTATTAGTCAATACCATGGAGAGCTTCCCCTATCCCATGGAGATTTACCCTTCATGGCAGGAAGGACCCTTTGGATAACTCTAGGGGATGGTGAGTCACAAAATGAGCACATATGTTTGTGCCTGGGAAAAAAGAAGGCAAGGGATCATGGTCCCTTTGTGGTAGCTCATTCCATGATGGGGCTGCCCTACTCAAATCCTAGAGGTGAAACTATGCCCTGGCCTTAGGACAGTCCTTCCCTTCTGGATTATGAAATGGATACTGATGGGTGAAGACACCTGGAGAAGAAGTGGGGTCCTGTGAACACTCAAGGTTAGCACTCTCCCTAGAGATTCACCAGGGCATCTGGGTGGCACAGTGAACAGAGCACCAGGCCTGGAGTAAAAAGACTCATCTTGCTGAGTTAAAATCTGGCCTCAGACACCCACTAGCTGTGTGACCCTGGGCAAGTCACTGTTTGCCTCAGTCTCCTCATCAAGGGCAAACCACTCCATTATCTTTGTCAAGAAAACTCCAGGGGCAGCTAGGTGGCGCAGTGGATAGAGCACTGGCCCTGGATTCAGGAGGACCTGAGTTCAAATCTGGCCTCAGACACTTAACATTGTAACGATTGGAATAACGCCACCTGCTGGATACTAACTGTAGAAGAGTTCTGCCCATGAAGCGAAGGTCTTTGAGGGCAAGACCAGGAGTCTTTTCTTCAGGAGTCAGGAAGTGACGCGGACTAGTGGGAGGAGGAAGGAAGAGACTGGCGCTCAGTCTCGCGCTCTCTTTCCTTTGGACTCTGGTGGAGAGCGGAGCTAGAAATGTGCTCTCCCTTTAATAGCTAGGAATTTAGGCCTTTTTCTCTCTCTTTACCAAATTCTTATTCTCCTTAATAAATGCTTAAAAGTCTAACTCTTGCTAAAGCTTATAATTTATTGGCGACCACTCATTAGATATTTTAGACAGTTTAGCTAGAATTTTAGCCCTTAACAGATGGCTGACCACGAAGAGGAAAGCTAAACTTCAGTCTTCTGATCTTCTGGTTGGGTAAGAAATTTCCCCTCCCTCTCCCTTTAACTGCTAAGTACTGGCGTACTGGCTGTGTTTTCCTTTAAATTTTTTCGAATGGACCTTTTAAACTCCCTAATTACCCTATTTTTGATTTTAGTCTGTTTAACCAGACAAATGGGGGATAAGATCATGTTAATGCTTTGTTTTTGTGGATTTTCTATTTTTCTTTTTATTTTTGTTAAAAGAGCCAGCAACTTACTCACACAAGGAAATATCTCTCCCTCTCCCAACCATGCTTTTTCAGAGAAACCTGAAGAGATTCCCGCAGCTTTTCCCAGTTCTAACACTAATTGTTGCTTTAATTTTGCATGCCTGGAGGCAATGACCCACCCTCTAGAAGCTTTTAATCCCCTAGCACCTGGAGGCAAAGTGGGGGAAGAGGAATCCAGGCCTGAGTTCAAAATCAAGTCTGATTCAAATTGCTCTGGTCCCTCCCCTCCTCTCCAGACCCCACCCTCTACTCCTCCTATGGCCAAGCCCATTGCTTCCCCTGCCTGGGAAGTCCAGAGATCTGATGCGCATGCTCAACTTTCTGTAACTACATTTGCAGCTTCAGGCTCAGTCCTTCCCCAGCCTGGCTGTGCTTCTGAGACAACCTTAGAAAACCCTTTAAATTCCAGATATGCTCGTTTTGTTCATAATTTTGCTAACCTGCTTTTGTCTTTAATTAGTAATCTTATAAAGCATTTGTATGGTGAAAAGACTGACAGACAATATAGAGGGGTTAAAGAAGAAAAAGTTAAGCTGAATAAGAATAATAACAATCAACATAGTTCAAGACTCTGCTTCTTTTGCCATGGAAGTATATATATTTTACAGAAATGTAGAAGTAAGAAGCAAGGTATTGATATGAGTATTGGGGATTTTAGATATCGGAATCAAAAGTGTTCTAAATTCACTCAGATTATTAATAGTATCAGTTCAGAGGTTACATAGGATTTCTATGCTATTACACCTACATTTTGAAATTAATGGTATGGGTTTATTTTCATAGAGATTTTCATGCTTTTGAGATTGTGTTTTATACTTAGTTTTTAAAACAAGGAGAATATTTGTAAAAGCTTTTTATAGTCATGTGATCAAGTTTATATTTTATAATACTCTTATTAATATTAAGTTCATATTCATTTAGATTTCCCTAGTTTGAATTTCATTGTCTTTTATTGTTCCATGTGTATTTTTTTTCTATTTATTCATCTCTAATTTTGAAACATTGCAAGATGGTTTTGATTTTATTATACAATGTTAATTCTAGGAGTATTGTGCTCCCATATTCTGAGTTGTTTGTTTTTGTTATTTTTTCTCAACTGATTATTTGATCAAACTCTTTAAAGCATTTCCCTGGCAAATTGTTTGCCATGGCAAGTGTAAATTGATTCTAGAAGTATTATTTTTGATAAGCATATTCCAAAAAAAAAAAAAAGAGGGGAACATTTGTAAAAGTTGTCTTTGAGATTGTGTTGTGCTTTAACTTTTATTTAAATATGTTCAGATTTTTCAAAAAAGTAATTGTATACTAAGTAAAAAAAAGGGGTATTATTTGAAATTGTTGCATAATTATATATTGTGTTCTGAGTCAAGATGTATTCACATTTTTTGCAATCATTTATTATCCTCAATTTTTAAATCCATATGAGACTTGGATTATGGGAACTTATCATTTAAGACATTAATTGCCTTTATTCTGAGTTATCAGATGCCAGTTGGCCAAGATGCCATCCAATCACAAGAGGAATACATGCAAGAGCAGACACTGAATTGTCACATGAGGGGAGACATGCATGAAGTCAAGGTATGGCCGAGGGAACGGCTTTTGACTAATGTTGAGGTTGGATTCTCTTGGTTTAATATTTTATTTTATTTTTCCCCACAATATTGTACAGATGGCTGGAAGTATTCATCCCACCCATCTCACTTCTACACCTGGCTTCCATGCTCCCTCCTATATGCCTGATGCCATGGACATCTCAGTCCCATGCATCTGATTAAGTCTGACTCAGTTTCTTCCAATATGTTCGGTGGCATGGACATATATTCCATCCACCTATTTTAAGCCTGGCATACTGTATGGGCAGTACATATTGCTCAAGTGTGGGAATGCTCATATCCCATCATTTCTCTGTTCTTTTATGGTAACCCCCATAATTATCTCAGGTGTCATGATAAATACAGTGTTGAATTTGGCCTTGACACCTGTTACCAATTATATTAGATTTTTTAATTTCTCATAATGGCATGAGGATAATTAGGCAGATGATGCAAAAAGTGATAAAACAAAGATAAAAATTATTTTTATTAATTAATATTGCAGCAATTGTCTTCTCAATTACCCTCCATAAGGGGGGACTATAGTAATATTATAATTTTAAAGAATGGTTCAATTTTTGTTTTATTATATGTTTCATGTGTAACAACTAAGATTCTGAATTCCCTTAGACATGTTTTTGAGAACTTTCATTGTTGGATTTGATTATTGACAAAGCTATTTTAAAGTTGTGTTAAGCTCAATTTTGTAGGAAATTTTCCTGGCTGATTACCAGCATCCACACATCAACCCCTGAAAAGACTTCCATTCCACGACTACACCTAGAGGACATCTAAGAAAAGACTTTCAGAGACTTTAAATGAACAGTTTTGATTTGTTGTTTTTGTTGTTTTTTTTCTCTTTCTGTTATAATATACACCATCTGTAACATGTACTCTCTGCAGAGGCCCTCCCTTTGCAAGACTAATGTCAAAGCGTCGGTTCATGAGGACAAAAAAAAAATCGCCCCTCTGGACAAAACTTTCCTCTCTTCCTTTTCTATATTGTTGTTCACATATTATTAGCTAGCAATAGTTATTATATTCTTTTTACTGTTCCGTCAAGGAAACATTTTGTTTCTTGAGGAACAACAGGGGGGACTGTAACGATTGGAATAACGCCACCTGCTGGATACTAACTGTAGAAGAGTTCTGCCCATGAAGCGAAGGTCTTTGAGGGCAAGACCAGGAGTCTTTTCTTCAGGAGTCAGGAAGTGACGCGGACTAGTGGGAGGAGGAAGGAAGAGACTGGCGCTCAGTCTCGCGCTCTCTTTCCTTTGGACTCTGGTGGAGAGCGGAGCTAGAAATGTGCTCTCCCTTTAATAGCTAGGAATTTAGGCCTTTTTCTCTCTCTTTACCAAATTCTTATTCTCCTTAATAAATGCTTAAAAGTCTAACTCTTGCTAAAGCTTATAATTTATTGGCGACCACTCATTAGATATTTTAGACAGTTTAGCTAGAATTTTAGCCCTTAACAACATTTACTAGCTGTGTGACCCTGGGCAAGTCACTTAACCCCAATTGCCTCACTAAAAAAAACCAAACAAACAAAAACCAAACAAAAACTCCAAAAGGGGTCGTAGAGTTGGACATGACTAAAAACTAATGAAGAACAACAGAGATTCACCCCCATCCCCTTCTACCTTGCTGCTACCACCCCAGATACAGTAACCAGGGAGAACTGTGAATAGCCGAGTTTATTAAAGGAGTTCCATCACCAGCTACCAGGGCTCACAGATCATAGACACAAAACTAGAAGGCACTTCAGATATGGCATTATCCAATCTCCTCATTTTACAGTTGTGGAAATTGAGGCCCTTGGAGATTAAGTGTAGTTGCCTGAGGTAGTAAGTGTAAGAGGCACAATTTGAACCCAGATCCCTTCCACTCCATGTCCCTCTTTTACTCTTTGTCCATTTACCCCCTATGTATAAACTATAGTCAATGTACATGCTGCTTATTTCTTCATTATTTTACACAAGTACTACCTGAATAGACACATGCTTTAAGGAATTTTAAATTTCTCCTAGGACATACTATTTCTTAGGAGTTCTTAACCTTTGTTGTACCATGGAAAAACCTATAGGGCCCTTTCTAAGAATATTTTAAATGCATAAAATTAAATACATAAGAATACAAAAGAAATCAATTATACTGATATACAGTCATCAAAAGAATTTTTTTTTAAGTTCACAAACCCTAGAGTAAGAATTCCCATCTTAGAAGCTTCCAGAACCATGTGGCATCATCATGTTAAATCACTGCTTGATATTGATGCTGGTTTTTGTTTGTTTGGTTTGGTTTTGGTTTTGGTGAGGGAATTGGGGTTAAGTGACTTGCTCAGGGTCATACAGCTTAGTAAGTGCCAAGTGTCTGAGGTTGGATTTGAATTCAGGTCCTCCTGAATCCAGGGCCAGTGCTCTATCCACTGTACCTAGATGTCCCCAATGCTGGGGGCTTTTTAGACAAAAATTTGTCTAAAGTTGCAATAATATAGGGAGAAATGGAAGTGAACCACTAAAAATACTACATAAAACCTATTTTCTCAAATTATTTAATTTTCTTCCTACCTGACCAAGAATTCTCACATCTCCAACAAGAACATGAAAACCAGTTTACATAAGGAGACCACAAAGTCACACCATTTACCATATGGTCTTGAAAACACCCAAATTACATCTTTGTCTAGACTGTATTCTTTTCAGGTCACTCAGATGTAACCTTTGTGCCAGCTTTCAATAGAAATAGACATTGACTGGCTTCTGTATGTTCTAAGCAGCTGTATTTCTCTGCAGGGATGAAAGGCCATGCCTCCCCATACCTACCTGCTTCTCCCCCAATAGTATGTTTTATACAGGTGAAATCTGTTAGCACTGTATATACAAAAACATTACAGTAGAGGCCTCCTAATTGATTTCCCTGCTTCCAGTCTCTTCTCTCTCTATTCTATATTTCACACAATTGCCAAAATAGTCTTCCTAAGACAAAGTTATGAGTATGTCATTCCCTAGTTTAAAAAAACAAACAAAAACCAACCCTATTGCCTCTAAGATAAAATAAGACCATAGATCTAGAGGTGGAAAGAACCTTAGAAGTCATCTTGATGCACCCACTTATTTTACAGATGAGGAAACTGAGTCACAGAGGTAAAGTGATTTACTGAAGGTCATATAGGTAGTAAGGAGCAGAAGATTTGAAACTCCAGAGCCTCCCCCTCTTTTCACTATGTCAGTTTGGTATTTCAGGGTCTTTTGTTTGTTTTTGGAAGAGTTAGCTGATTTGCACAGGTTCACATAGTTAATAAATGTCTGAGGCCACATTTGAACTCAGGTCCTCCTGACTCCAGGGACAGTGCTCTATCCACTGCACCACCTAGCTATACCTCTCACCTTGGTATTTGAAAGGCCTTCCCTATATGACTCTACTTTAGCTTTCCAGACTTATTTAATTTTATTCTGGCCAAACTGGGTTACATGCTGTTCCCTGAATTCAGCAATCCCATCTCCTGCCTAAAAACCTTTGCACAAGCAGTACCTTATGCCTGGACCACGCTCTCTCATTTCCTTCTGCCTGTTAGAACCCTTAGCTTCCTTTAAGTCTAAGCTCAGATTCTACCTCCTACAATAAGCCTTTTTAAGTCCTCCTACTTATTAGTGCTCCCTCATCCTCAAATTATAGCTACTAATATTTTTATATGTTGTATATCTTCAGTAAAGTAGAAACTCCTTGAAGACTGGTATAGTTTCTTATAATTGTCTTTGTATCCCCAGTGGCTAACACAGAGCCTAGTATATAATAGTTGCTTTAAAAATGCTTGGTGAGGAGCAGCTAGGTGGCGCAGTGGATAAAGCACTGGCCCTGAATTTAGGAGGACCTGAGTTCAAATCCAGTCTCAGACACTTGACACTTACTAGCTGTGTGACCCTGGGCAAGTCACTTAACCCTCATTGACCTGCATAAAAATAAATAAATAAATTGTGGGGGAAAAAATGCTTGGTGATTTATTATTGAATTGACCACATTGTTGCCATATCTGTTAGAAGAGTTTTGTTTTTCTTTTTCTCCCCCAATGGGAAGGAGAGAAAATAAATGTTTGTTAACTGAATTTTTTTTTTTTTTGCGGGGCAATGGGGGTTAAGTGACTTGCCCAGGGTCACACAGCTAGTAAGTGTCAAGTGTCTGAGGCCAGATTTGAACTCAGGTACTCCTGAATCCAGGGCCGGTGCTTTATCCACTGCGCCACCTAGCTGCCCCTGTTAACTGAATTTTTTAAAAAAGATATTGCTGCTAGACCTTAAGTTCCATGTAGGTAGGAAAGGAGAAGGGAATAAACATTTATTAAGTGCCCACTATGTGCCAGGCACTGTGTTTTACAAATATCTCATTTGAGCCTCACAACTTTGTGAGGTAAGTGCTATTATTTATCCCCTTTTTACATCTGAGGAAATTATGGCAATCAGAGCATAAGTTAACTAGCCTAGGGTCACATAGCTGGTAAGTATCCAAGGCTGAATTTGAATTCAGGTCTTCCTTACTCCAGGCCTAACACTCTTTCCTCTGCACCATTTGCCTCTAGATGGCCTTTAAGAACTGTTTTATGTAAACTTTGGGGAAGCTAGGTGGCACAGTGGTTAGAGCACTGATCCTAGAATCAAGAGGACCTGAGTTAAAATCTTACCTCAGACACTTACTAGCTGTGTGACCCTGGGCAAGTCACTTAACCCCAATTACCTTAAACTTCTGGGGCCATCTCCTGTCATTCTGATGTATATCTTGCCACTGGACCCAGATGGCTCTGGGTGAGAGAGTGAGGTTGCATAGCCCTCCCACATTTACACCCAATTCACTGCAAGTCAGGACATCACCTCGATGTCATAGTCCTCTTTGAGAAAGAAGGACAAACAACAACAATGTAAACTTTGCACCTTCCCCTGCTGTCTGAACCCAGAAAGCATAATAAATGTTTGCGGAACTAATTTGTTGAACTATAGTTGTCTTAAATTGAATAGCTTGGGGGGCAGCTAGGTGGCGCAGTGGATAAAGCACTGGCCCTGGATTTAGGAGTACCTGAGTTCAAATCCGGCCTCAGACACTTGACACTTATTAGCTGCGTGACCCTGGGCAAGTCACTTAACCCCCATAGCCCCGCAAAAACAAAACAAAACAAAATAATAATAAATCGAATAGCTTGTATTCAATCTACAATTTGAATAAATTCTCGAAATTGGGTTCTTCTTGACTTAATCCCCAAGAGGGGATGGGTCAGCACCTATCATTCAACAGTGGGTTGCCCAAATATCAGAATTTCCTAACAGCTTTCAGCAAGTCTTAGGTTAGCTACAAGGTTTCCTGCTACATGACTTGGATTGTCTTCAGGCTTACTGTTGGTTCATCAGCTTTGCCTGTAGAGGATTGATGCAAGCATTTTAGGGCAGTCAGACACACCAGCACTTTCTGGACACCTGTCTCCAAGGCTTTCTAATGATGCTCGAAGCCTGTCAAGTTGAAAATTTCTCAGGCATTTGGAATGTGTGCTCATACCAGCTTCCTTACAAGTTTCACTTCAGGACTTCCAGTCTAGTTTCCCAGAAAAGGTTGAGTCAGATTAGATATCTCCTTTTTAACAAGGCCAAATGGAGAATAGGTTGGGCAAGGATACCTACCATCCACCATGACCTAATCAACCAGACTGGGAAAGCCTGATGAACTGTTCAAAGTGACCAAACTTGCTTCATAACTGACAGAGATAGGGTTGCTAATGTTGTTAAATGGTTTTTTATGGTCTATAAATAAAGTGCTGTTCTAACTATATGAACAAAGGATGTTCAAATTGCTGAACAGTTGCACTCAGCAAGTGCAACCACCAAGGTTATATTTAAGATTCTATGAGCTATACCTATGTGACCCTGGACAAGTCACTTAACCCCAATTGCCTCACCCTAAAAATAAACAAATGAATGAATGAATAGATAGATGTGTGAGTAGACAACTAAATAAATAAAAGATTCTATGAGTTAGACTTCAGCAATATGTGAACTGAGAATTACATGAAGATCAAGCTGGTTTTTGAGGAGGCAGAGGAACGAGCGACCAAATTGCCAACATTTGCTGGATTATGGAGAAAGCAAAAGAGTTTTAGAAAAACATCTACTTCTGTTTCATTAATTGCATTGAATCCTTTGACTGTGGATCACAACAGAATGTGGCAAGTCCTCAAAGAGATGGTAATACCAGATCATCTTGTCTTCTGAGGAACCTGTATGCAGGCCAAGAAGCAACAGTTAAAACCAAATATGGAACAACTGATTGCTTTAAGATGGGAAAAAGAATAGAACAAGGCTGTATATTGTCTTGTTGTTTATTTAACTTATATAAAGAGTGCCTTATGCAAAATGCCAGGCTAGATGAATCAAAAGCCAGAATTAAGGTTGTCAGAAGAAATATTAACAATCTCAGCTATGCAGATGATGCCACTCTGACAGAAGGTAAAGAAGAATTAAGAAGCCTCTTGATGAGGGTGAAAGAGCTGCCTAGAAGCTTAACATTAAAAAAAAACGACCCTAAGATCTTGGCAATTGGTCCTATCACTTCTTGGCAAATAGAAGAAGAAATGGAAGCAGTGTCATATTTTATATTCTTGGGCTCAAAGATCATTGCAGCTAATGACTGTGGCCATAAAATTAAAAGATGCTTCCACCTTGGAAAGAAAGCTATAGCAAATCTGGACAGCATACTAAAAAAGGAGACAAAGGTCCATATAGTCAAAGCTATGGTTTTTTCCAGTAGCAATGTATGTCCATGAGAGTTGGACTATAAGGTAAATTGAGTGTCTCAGAATTGATATTTCAAATTGTGATGCTGGAGAAGTTTTTGAGAGTCCTTGGACAGCAAGGAGATTAAATCAGTCAATATTTAAAGAAATTAATTCACACTATTCACTGGAAGGTCAAATACTGAAGGTGAAGCTTAAATACTTTGGCCACATAATGAGAAGGCAGGACTCAATGGAAAAGACCCTGATGTTGGGAAAGATTGAAGGCAAAAGGGAAAGGGGATGGCAGAAGATGATGGACAAAAGGTGTTACAAAAGCAATTAACATGAATTTGGACAGACTTTGAGAGACAGTGGAGGATAGAAGGGCCTGGAATTCTATGGTCCATGGGGTCACAGAGAGTCAGACGTCACTGACCAAATGAACAGCTAACCCTTCATCTAAATGAACAGCTGAACAATGAACAAATGAACAGCTAATCTTCATCTAAAAGGATTCAACTTTAATGGTGGGATTTTAGATAACAGCGGGTAGGATGAGGATATTTTGCACATGATGGCTAGGTTTTTTTAAATCAATTCAGTTCAATCCAATCCAACAAATATTTATTAGATGCCTACTATGCGCATGGCATTGTGCTAACCAATAGTAATAAAAAACCAAAACAAAATAGTCCCTCCTTATTTTGATGGAAAGAATATAGCACGGGGCAGCTAGGTGGCGCAGTGGATAGAGCACCGGCCCTGGAGTCAGGAGTACCTGAGTTCAAATCCGGCCTCAGACACTTAATACTTACTAGCTGTGTGACCCTGGGCAAGTCACTTAACCCCAATTGCCTCACTAAAAAAAAAAAAAAAAAAAAAAGAAAGAATATAGCATGTAACCAAATTAGGAAATAAAAGGCATTTTGAGAAGGGAGAGATCATACTAACAGCTGAGGAGTGGAAGAGATCAGAGAGGCTTCATTCACTAAGGACCCTTCCTCAAAGGAAGATAAAGAAAGCTTCAGGGAGATCAGGTGAGATGAGGAGGGCGCATTTCATGTTGAAGGCAATGCCCAGAGGTGAGAGATAGAATATCAAGTTTAGAGAAAAGATATTAACAGTTTGGCTGGAATGCAGAGTTCATCAAAGAGAGTCATACGAAATGGGAACTGAAGCCAGATTATGTCAGGTCTTAAACATTAGGCTGGAAAGTTTGGATTTCATTCGAGAGGTGATAGGGAGCCATTGACAGTTTATAAGCAGGGAAATGCCATGATCAAACCTATATTTAGGAAGACCGTTTTAAATAGATGAGGTTTTCAGTGAAAGACCAATTGAGAGGCTCTTATACTGGACTAAAGTAGTAGCTGGGTGAAAAGAGAGAACAGGATGGATACAAAATGAAGAACTCATTTAGTGATTACCATATTCAATAGAAAAGTAAGCCAGTCCCTGCTCTCAGGGAGCCCACATTCTAACTGGGGAGAGAAAAGAAAGCTGTAGAGATAAAATCAGCCAAAATTTGGTAACTGATTGGATAATGGGGTAAGAGAGAGGGAAAGTCGAAATTGACTCCAAGGTCATAGACCTCAGTTAATTGGGAGGTGGTGCTCTCATCTGAAATTAGGAAGTTTGGAAAAAAGATAATCAGTTCTGTTTTTGGACGTGTTGAAGTGTTTGTAACACTAATAATTATAAGAGTTCATAATTACAGCCCTTTAAATCTGCAATATTCTTTTTATGTACAATCTCATTTAATAACCTCCCCCTAACCTTGTGAGATGGGTGACATTATTATCCTCACTTTACAAATGAAGAAACTAAGGCCGACAGAGGTTAAGAGACTTGCCCATGACAACACAGCTAGTAAGAGTCTGAGGAGGAATTCAAACCTAAGTTTTCTTGACTCCAAGTCAGTTGTTTCATCTCCTATGCAAGACAAGCTCTCTCACTAATAAGAAGTCATATGTATTTGGATGTTTGTTTTCTTTATAACAACTCTATGAGAGGGGACAGAACAAGTTTTATTATCCCATTTTACAGAAAAAGAAATAGGCTCTGAGAAATCATCACTAAGTTCAAAGTCACACCTTAGTCAATATCAAAGGAGAAATTTGAACTCAGATCTTCTAACTACAAGATCAGCGCTATTTGCATTCAACTACACTGGCGATAGGTCACTTAGTCCAAAGCTTCTTAAACTGTGGGCTGCAACCCTATATGGGGTTGCACAACTAAATGTGGGGGTCACAAAAAATTTGACAACAGTAAAAGGTTATGTATACTTATTTTATATATCTATATACCCAAGGCTGGGTAAAAATCTCTCAGGCAAAAGGGGATCACGAGTGGAAAAAGTTTAAGAAGCCCTGACCTAGTCCACCTATCTACCTACCTACCTACTTATAAGGCAGGCATGTACCTAAAATATTTTTCCATTGTGTACTGTAATGAAGAGGGCAGTATTACAGAAACTTTCCAATTCACTAATTGGGGTACCAGGGGAAACTATTCAAGATTAGGATATATTTCTGTTTTGGAATATTTCCAAGTGATGTTACTTGTCTTACTTCCCCTACAGTGGTCAGGGAGATTCCACCCATCCCATAGCAGAACAATAGACCATGATTCCTCTGGAATTACCCTCCAAATTTCCAGAACCACAAAGTAGAAATGGGAATGACGTTTGATAACTTTCCATCAAGGCCACCCCAGGTGTTAGGCTAGGCAGGTGGGGGAATGCAATTTTCTGCCAAAATATCCCAAAAGAATCCTATAGAGGCAGAAGCTCAAATCTATAGTCATCAGAACCAATTTCAATCAAAGAAGAAATACAGCTGTCATACCATTGGCATCCCCAAGGTGAGGGTGGGAGGGATATACCTCCCAGATGCTGTGCAGGAGACAGTGCCTGACTTTTGAATACCCTATCTTTAATCAATAGAACAAACCAAGTTACTTAGCCAGTAATCCCTTCTAGATCTTAATAACATCAGTTACAGCTGATGCAGTGGATAGAGCATCAGACTTGGAGTCAGGAAGACCTGATAATTTCTTGAAAGATGATGTCTAGGCTCTTTTTTTGATCATGGCTTTCAGGTAGTCCAATAATTCTTTTTTTTTTTTAGTGAGGCAACTGGGGTTAAGTGACTTGCCTGGGGTCACACGGCTAGTAAGTGTTAAGTGTCTGAGGCCGGATTTGAACTCAGGTACTCCTGACTCCAGGGCTGGTGCTCTATCCACTGTGCCACCTAGCTGCCCTGGTCCAATAATTCTTAAATTATTTCTCCTGGATTTATTTTTCATCATTTATTTTTCTAATGAGATATTTCACATTTTCTCCTATTATTTCATTCTTTTGATTTTGTTTTGTTGTTTCATTATGTCTCATAAAGTCATTACTTTCCATTTGCCCAATTCTTATTAAAGGAATTATTATCTTTAGTACCTAGTATTATCTTTTTGTACCTCCATTTTCCATTTGACCAATTCTGCTTTTTGAGGAGTTCTTTCCTTTAGTGAATTTTTGTCTTTTACCATTAAGACAATTCTGTTTTCTAAGGTCTTTCTTCAGTATTTTTTGTGCCTCTTTTACCAAGCTCATTCTCTCTTCATAATTGTCTTATAGCACTCTCATTTCTTTCTCCAATTTTCCCTCTACCATTCTTATCTCTTTCTTTAACTCTTCTAGGAATTCTTATTGGCCTGGATCCAATGAGCATTTTTCTCTGAGGCTTTTCTTGTAGCTGTTTTCATATTGTCATCTTCTGATTTTATGTCTTGGTCTTCCCTGCCACCATAGTCACCTTTTATTGTCATGTTCTATTTTTTGTTGCTTACTCATTTTCCAGCCTATTTCTTTCTTTTTTTCTTTTTTTTTTTTGGGGGGGGGGGGGTTTGAGGCAATTGGAGTTAAGTGACTTGCCCAGGGTCACACAGCTGGTAATTGTTAAGTGTCTGAGGCCGGATTTGAACTCAGCTCCTTCTGAATCCAGGGCCGGTGCTCTATCCACTGTGCCACCTAGCTGCCCCTTACAGACTATTTCTTGACTTTGAATGTTCTGTTAAAGTTTGTCTCTGCTCACCTCGGGGTGGGGAGGCACTGTGCCAAGCTTCAGATTTTTCACGCTGCTGTTTTCAGAGCTAGTTCTGGAGGTCTTTCAAGTTTTCAGTGCTTCCAAGGTGGTATGATCCAGGGAGAGGTGTGGTCACTGCTTTCCAGGTCTACACTCTGGTCTTTATCCTATTTCCCTGGAACTGTGACCAGGGTTCTTGCCTTCCTTCAACCAAAGTACTAATGTTCCTCTCTGCCTTGGAACTGTGACCAGGTCATTTACTCCCTTGAGACCAACCACAAATGTTCCTTTCTACCCTGGAACTGTGACTCAGAAGTAATTATGGGTAATAGAATCACCAGTAAGCGCCAGCCATACCCAGTCCAGTAAAACATCCCCTGTAATATGTTTCTGACCAGTCGTCTGACCCCCTTGACCTCTCTGGACAGAGACCTCCTAGAGCAGCTACTGCCACTGCTGTCACACCACCTCCAAGGCCCATCGCTAGTGCTGCTGCCATGCTATGGGCTCACTCCCACCCCAATGTCATATCCCTCTCCTGTTGTCTTAGGCTGGAAAAATGTCTTGCTCTGACCTGTTGGCTCTATCACTTCAAAATTTGATTGAAGACATTATTTTAAATGTGTTTGGAGGGGAATATTGGGAGAGGTCAGCTGGGTGGCTGCTCATACTCCACCATCTTGACTCTGCCCACCACCATTCACTTAAGTTTTAAGGAACTTGGAAGCACCATGTGGAATGTTGAACTCAAATCAAGAGACCAGTATGGTCAAGTTAACGCCTATTGCTAGGACTTAATTTTGTCAGAAAAGTCCAGGTTTTCATGACTTTAAAGACCTATAAAGTGTAGAATCCTTGAATGAGGTCAAGTCAGGCTATGGGTATGGTATCATAGAGTCCATTCTTTAGCAAAGTAAGTTTTGATACAATTGTGCCCATGTGAGGCCTGGATAGAATTGAGTTGAGCCTCAATGAGTCATAAGTAAAGCCAGAAGGTCTCTTTCCTATCTATCCAGCCCCTCTTTTTACAGATGAGGAAAGCGAGACCCAGACACAAGTGACTTCCCCAAGGATCTACTAGTGTGCAACAAGAGATTCTCACTAAACACCAGAATTACAACCAACAGCCTTAGAACTTTACTTGATCCCAATACTGATTTTCTCTGCTATCATGGTAATTGTGATATTATGGGTAGAAAGATTTTCATTTATTTCTCTAATAAGTATTTACTGAGAGGATCATAGGATCACATTTTGCATCGTGGTATAGTAGTAAGAACATTGGCTATGGGGTCAAAGAACCTGGGTTCAAATGCCACATGAGGGACATCAGGCAAAACATTTAAACTCCCTGTGCCTCAGTTTCCTCAACTGAAAAATAAGGGAGTTGGACTAGATGACCTCTGGGGTCCTTTCTGGCTCCAGATTTCCAACTCTATATACCTACAGCACTATAGTGAAAGAGTAGGCGTGTCTTATCAATGTAGAGCCCTTAGCTTTATTTATACTGTAGTTGGGGAGAAAAGATTTTTTAAAAAGATTAAAAATAAACAAACAACAACAACAACAACAAAAAAAACAAAACCCATTTCAAAGGAAGCAGCCTTGTCATAGTGGATCAAGTACTGGCCTTGGAATTGGGAAGACCTAACTTCAAATTACTGCCTCTGACTCTTGCTAGTCATGTGACCCTGGGCAAGTCACTTAATATCTATGTGTCTCAGGCAAGTCCCTAAGATTTATAGGTTTAAGATCTGCAAAGTCAGAGGGAGCTCTTCACACCGCCAAAATCCAGGGAGACTAAACTGAAAGGTGGCCTGTGTTTAAATAACAAACAAGTGGTATTGTCAGTAAGTCTGAGTGAAGTGGTTCTTTTTTTGGGGGGTTGGGGAGGGTGGGCAATGAGGGTTAAGTGACTTGCTTAGAGTCACACAGCTAGTAAGTGTCAAGTGTCTGAGGCTGGATTTGAACTAGGTCCTCCTGAATCCAGGGCTGGTGCTTTATCCACTGCATCACCTAGCTGCCCTGGAGAAGTGGTTCTTAACCTGGTGTCTGTGAACTTTTAAAAAAAATGTTTTCATTAACTCTATTTCAACATAGTTTTGTTTAAAACCTCATGTATTTTATTTTTACATTTTTAATAAACATTTTTAATTTAAAGTTTTGAGTTCCTTATTTTGTACATTTTAAAACCTTATTTTTTTTTTACATATAAGGTATTTTATTTTTTCTGTTACATGTAAAGATAGTTCTCAACTTTTGTTTATACAAGCTTTACAATCTCAGATTTTTCTCCCTCCCTCCCCTCCCTCCCCCCTCCCCTAGACAGCAGGTAATCTGATATATTAAAACCTTATTTAGAGAAGGGGTCCACAGGCTTCCTCAGACTGCCGGAGAGGTCCCAACTCACAGAGAGACAGAGAGACAGAGAGAGACAGAGAAATTAAAAACCCCTTCTCTGGAGGTAGAGTTCTAAAGAGAGAAAAAAGTGCAATGAGGCCTGAAGTTAGGATTTTCAGCTAAAGGCTGAATGAAGGGGAGAATTCTTGGAGACAAAGAGAATAGTAACCTGGCAGTCGTTGCCACTGATTCATACTGACTGGGTAACCTTGGAACAGGTCATGTCACCTCTGGAGGCCCCGGTCTTCTTACCTATGAAATGAGGGAGCTGCACCAGATGATTTTGAAGGCCCCTTCTAAAACTCTCTAGTTCTAACAACAGCAAGGGAAGAGAATGCTGAACTTGAAAGTCATACCACCCGAGGATGAATCAATCCCAGCTCTGCTCACTCACTGCCTCAGTTTTCTCATCTGTAAAATGAGACCGTCGGACTAAATGACCTCTAGATCTATGATCCCACGTGAACCAGTAGAGATTTCGCCAGGTGCTTCCCAAAGCATTGGCCAGACACACCTACTCGACCCTCAAGTTCCCTTCTCTGGCTCACCCACCATCTTCTGGAGGAAACCAAATGGGAAGACGAACTTCACCTTTCTTCATTTCTCATTCATGAGGCCGGAGGGAAGTGGAGGGGGAAGGGAAAGCAGACTAGGTTGTTTATTATGCTTAACAAGGTTAGCCTCCACTTCCTACTGTGGGGCAGTTCCTGATCAGATGCACACTGGCCAAAAATAGAAGCCTTTTCTAAACAGCTATGCCTGATATTTTGACCAGCTGGTTCACACAGTCCAAAGGCACAGGGGGCTACCCACGGCAGGCATCTCCACAACTCCAGGAAGTTGGGCCAGCAATAGCTTCAGTGTTTTCCTAAGTAATAACAGGTCTGGGCTGCAAAAGTAAACTCATTCTGCCCATTGTGGAACAAAGGAAAATAAACATTAGCAGTGAGCTAGAAGCCTGGATGGAAGACAATCCAACGAGAGGCCCAAGCATACATGTATGTTCCTCTTCCCACCTCCCAGTGTGGGTATCCAAGGCTTTGTCTTCATTCAGCCTTCATTTCACATTACTTCCCTCCCCCATAATTCTATGTTCCATCCAAATGGATTCCTAGCTATTCTTCTAGTCCATGCTCAATTCAATTCAATAGATATTCATTAAGTTCCCACTAGGTGCCTGGCACCATGCTAAGTGCTGGCACATGCCCCCTTCCACCTCCATGCATTCTCACAGGCTTTTCCCTATTATTTGGAATGAAATCCTTCCTTCTCTCTGCTTGGTGATATGGTACCCTTCCTTCCAGGAGCAGCTCAGGTGCTATCTCTTCCATGAGGCCTTCTCTGATCCAATCCAGCCAAAAGTCTTCTCTCCCTCCTTGTTTCCTTAGAGTGTTTTGTCTGGCTCTCCTTTGCCCCTATTACACCCCACCTTGTATCATACTTCATTCTATACATGCAGTATATGAGTCCTTTGAGAGAAGGTACCTTGCCATTTGAAAAAAAAAAAAAAAGATTCTATCCCCAGCACTCACCACAATGCATTGAATATACTGGCCCTTAATAAATGTTACTGAATTGAATGTGGGTGGGAAGGGCTAGACCTTGGCAGAGTTATTGTCCGTCTTCAGTGCTATTGCTATTAGGTGAGCCTGAGGTCTTCCTGCTATGCAGTCCCACCCATCCATGTATATAATGGCACCCTACCTGGGTCTGCATTCCCTCCCTTGACTTGCACCAAAAGGGCAGTGCTGTGGAACTGGGGAGGTGGGGGTCAAAAGATCTAGGTTGGGGCAGCTAGGTGGCGCAGTGGATAAAGCACAGGCCCTGGATTCAAGAGGACCTGAGTTCAAAGCTGGTCTCAGACACTTGACACTTACTAGCTGTGTGACCCTGGGCAAGTCACTTAACTCTCACTGCCCGGCAAAAAAAAAAAAAAAAAGATTCAGGTTGTCATCACTAATCAATTGCTACCAATCGCCACCAATCTATTGTGTCAACTTTGCTAAGTTCTCTTCCCCTTCTAAGCTTCAGTTTCCTTTTTTTCACCTATAAAATGAGGGTTTGGATTAAATCACAAGATTTAGACCTAGAAAAGACCTCAGAGATCATTTACCCCCCACCCTTTTTGTTTTAGAGGTCTCTAAAATACTAGGTGGGGGCAGTTAGGTGGCACAGTAGGTAGAGTACTGGGCCTAGAGTCAGGAAGACCTGAATTTAAACCTGGCTTCAGACACTTACTAGCTGTATGACCGTGAGCAAATCACTTAACACTGTTTGCCTCAGTTTCCCCATGTGCAAAATGAGCCGGAAAAGGAAATGGAAAACCATTACTATATCTTTACCAAGAAAACCCCAAATGGGGGTCATGAAGAGTCAGACATGACTGAAAAACAACTGAACAACAACAAAAAATAACAGGTGCCACCCAGACACCAAAGTGGTATAGTGGATAAACTGCCAAGCCTAGAGTCAGGGAGACTCATCTTCCTGATTTCAAATCTGGACTCCAACACTTCCTAGGTGTGTGACCCTGGGCAAGTCACTTTACCCTGTTTGCTTAAATTTCCTCATCTGTAAAATGAGCTGGAGAAGGAAATGGCAAACCACTCCAGGATTTTACCCAAACGGGATCATGAAGAGAAGGACACAATTGAAACAAGTGCACAATAAAACATACAGTATTATAAATGTGATTCTGGCTTCAACTTTGTTATTATTTAGTTCAATTATCTGATTATCTATCATTACCATATTGTTATTATGTTCACTTATCTGATTACCCATATGTGGGTTTTTACATTGTGCTATATCTGTGAATTAATTATCCTAAGACAGCTTACACCCGCTTGCCCCATCCCAACCTGCTTCTTAAACTGTAGGTTACCACCCCATATGGGGTCAAGTAACTGAATGTGGGGGTTGTGAAAAATATGGCAACAGTAAAAGGTTATATATACTGATTTTATATCCCTATATTCCCAGGGTTGCATAGAAATTTCTCAGGCAAAAAGGGGTCACGAGTGGGAAAAATTTAAGAAGCCCTCTTCCGGGGTAGGGCACAGGTAGGTGGTGCAGTGGATGAAGCACTGGCCCTGGATTCAAGAGGACCTGAGTTCAAATATGACCTCAGACACTTGACACTTACTAGCTGTGTGACCCTGGGCAAGTAACTTAACACTCATTGCCCTGGGGAAAAAAAAAAAAAAGCAAAAACCCTATTCTAGACCATCTCTCCCCAGCACTCATTGTATATTAGGTAACATCACTAGGGAGGGAGGAATATGTGCTGCCAAGTCATTCTATGAGGCTTTCAGGATGCCAAAATGAAAGAGAAGCAGGGCTTCCCTTTATCTTCCCCCCTGCCCCAGATAAGAGATTTAACAATCATTTGTTTTCCTGAACAGTTTCCAAAGAGAGAAGGTCTTAGGGTCCTTTCATTTTGCTTCTTTGTGGGGTAGAGAGGAGAAAGCCGTAGTGAATAGAGAAGTAGAGGCATGGTGTTTCCAGAATGGCAGAGGAAATTAAGTGGAAGGAAAGATTACACAGAAATAAAAATTTATATGCATACACACATAAAATCACATATTACATAATATTCTATATGGATATATTATTATAATACTATATGTGACATGCATATATTTGTGTAAGTTGTGTAAGTTGATTATACATTATAATATACACATATATAGTTTTACCCTCTACATATTTTCATAAACATACATTTTCATATTTAATACATTATAACAGTATAATGTGGTAAAAATTATTTGTGGTAAAGATTAATATCGTAGTTTTAGCTGAATCATTTGGGAGGGGCCACACCTGGCCCACTCCAAGGTTGGGTATGCTACTGAAGTCAGAAGGAGAACTCTCCATAGGCAGCTTTTGAAGGACCTCCCCTTTTGGGGGAGGGGAGATTGAACGCTCCCTGAAGGGAGGCAGGCTGCTTCCGGAACGCTAGGTGTCTTCCGGAACTCAGCCTTTTTCCTTCTTGGCCCTTGAGCTGGTGGCATGTTCGCTCTCTGTCTGGCGACTCCCCTTGTGGTGGCGTGTTAGCTGTTCTGGCAGCACAAGCAGCTGTAGACTTTCAGGTTCAGTGAGTTAATTATGGAAAACCCTAAATTCCTTTGAACTAGCTTAATTAGAAACAGTCTGGGTATCACATAGGTTAAGTTTAGAGTTAAGAGTATTTCTCTGTATTTCTATTTTCCTATTTCCTTATCTTTGATTTTTTATTAGTTTCACATTTGTTGTTTAATTAATTCCCAAGTAATAAAATCTGATCCTTTTGTGAACTAAAGCTTAGAGGCTCCTTTCTTATTGGCCTGGGAGAAATATCTAAAAAGGGCAATTCAGAGGGGAGGGTAAACCTAAAAGTTCCCTCATATTTCCGGGACCCCAATATTAAGGCGAGTCACCCAAATAATGCTCCATATATCAAATTTTGGTCCTCACAATAATATTCAATATAATTATATATTATACAACATATATTATGATATATAATATGTGTGTATGTGTTGTCTTGTCTGACAGAATGTTAGCACCTTTATGTTGCTGTGTGGCATGCAATAAGAGCTTAATAAACGCTTACTGATTGATTAACTGAACATCAGCTACTAATGACTACTTTTTGGTTTAGCCTGAGGGAGTTACCCCAATCCACCTTACCCTCAGGGTAGCCTTGAATTCAAGTGTTTTATTATTTTCTAGTTACATGTAGAGACAGTTTTCAACATTCATTTTTATAAGATTTCTAGTTTCAAATTTTTCTCCTTCCCTCCCTTCCCAGAGACAGCAAGTAATCAATCTGATATATGTTATGTGTGTGTGTGTGTATGTAAGTACAATCACACTAAACATATCTCTGCATTAGCCATGCTGTGAAAGCAGAATCAGAGCAAATGGGAAAAACCTCAAAAAAAAAAAAGTAGAAATAGTATGGTTCAATCTCCATCTATATTCCACAGTTCTTTTTTTTTTTGGGGGGGGGGGTTTGGAGAGCATTTTCCATCATGAGTCCTTTGGAAGTATCCTGGACCACTGTATTGCTGTGAAGAGTCAGGTCTATCACAGCTGATCAACACACAATGTTGTTGATACTGTGTACAATGTTTTCCTGGTTCTGCTCATCTCACTTAGCATCAGTTCATGTGAGTCCTTCCAGATTTCTCTGAAATCTGCTTGCTCATCATTTCTTCAAATTGATTTTTTTAGGGCAGATTGGGACAGGGGGCAGTAAAAAGCAAAACACTTTTGAGGAAGGTTAGGGTGAAAGAAGATAGAAAATGGAGTAAATATCAAGGGGAGGGAATAGGATGGAGGGTAATACAGGAAGCAATAGTAACTGTGAAAGAAATGATGAGCAGGATGCCACCAGAAGGTCATATGAAAGGTGCAAACCATCAACAGAGGAAGAGCTGATGGTGTTTGAATACAGACTGTAGTGTGGTTTTCTTTGTTGGTTCCTCTTTCTAAAGTTGTTCTGTTTTCTGTCACAATTTGACTAATGGGAAGATGCTTGGCATGACTGCACATGGATGACTTATATATTGAATTGCTTGATTCCATAGGAAGGGTTGGGGAGAGAGGGAGAAAGAAAATTCAGATCAGGGTAGCTTTGAGTGGCTCTGAGTTCAGTGTCTTAGTGGGTGTGTTGAAATTTTTGTAATTTGGAGGAATGTGGTGTAGAAGAAAGAACAGTGAATGTGGATCTGAGCTGGAACTCTAACTTTTACACTTATTAGCCATATGACCATGAGCAATTCATTTCAATAATCTGTGCCTCAGTTTCCTCACATGTAAAATGGGGAAAATAATACACAACAGACAGCACATTTTTATGAAGAAAGCTATAAACAATTTTAGAAATGGAAACATATCAAGAGACTTAAGTTTTAGTCTTGCCTTTATCACCAACTAAATGTGTGTAAACTTGGGCTAGTCATCAAATCTTGCAGGGGGAGAAGGCGAGCATCAATTTCCTCGTCTATAAAATGAAGGAGGGTTCTTAATCATGTGTCGGGGATGGCTTCGGCAGTCTGGTGAAGTCTATGGACCCTTTCACAAAATTATATACATGTGCATACACACATATATTCTATTTAAATAAAGACATAATTTTTCTCACCTTAGTTCATGTACCCCCTGAAACCTATCCATGGACCTTTTCAAGGTCCTAGGTTAAGAACCTCTCTATCTTTATAGTGCCTTCCAGTTCATGCATTATGTTATTTTAATGCCAAGTGGAGTAGGAAGAGATCATTATTACATGTGGTAGTCAGCAAAAGCTTCACAGAAAGGACAGGATTTGACCTGGGCTTTGAAGAATGGGTAAAATTTGGATAGGCTAAGATAAGTAGGTGGGGCATTATGGGTGGGTCAAACAGTTTAAACAAAAATGCAAGGACAGCAAATCCAACCCTCTCAAAGTTGTGACTTATGCAAGCTCATAAGGTCAGTCATTGGCAAGGCTAAAACTAGAACTGAGGTATTAACTCCCAGGCCAGTAACTCTATCAATTAAAATTGTTCTAGGCTTGGGGGAGGGCAGCTACATGGTACAGTGGATAGAGTGCAGGGCCTAGAGTCAGGAAGACCCAAATTCAAATCCAACCTCAGACACTTACTAGCTTTGTGACCCAGGGCAAGTCACTTAACTGTTTGCCTCAGTTTACTCATCTGTAAAATGAGCTGGATAAGGAGATGGTAAACCACTCCAGTATCTTTGCCAAGAAAACCCCAAATAGGGTCACAGAGAGTCTGACACAACTGAAGTGACTGAATAACAATAACAAGAAGGAGCGGAATATAACTGGGATCTTCATAGACTTATGTGATGTAGTACTAGCATTAAGTGATATTTTCTCACTACATGCCAGCCAGTCTTTGATTAGAATCCTCAGGTGTAGGATTTTGGCAGCACTATGCTGGTAAATGTTTAACAACTGGTTCTCTGGTTTAACTTTAATCTGCATTATTAACATTTTCTCCATCACTTTCTTAAGACTAGACAATCAACAAAACAATAAATCAAGCCTTCATTTGCTTGTCGTTTCCAAGGTATAAATGCTCCCACTGAAACTTTTAATGGTGAGGTCTTGAGAGCTGGTTAGAGCTGGTTCCAGGACCTCTTGGATTCTGGCTTATCATTGATGTTGTTGTGCCAGGGTAATACATTCCATTGGGAAACCCACCGTGCCTTCCTAGCTCCTAGGAAAGGAGGAAGGAAAGAGTGTTTCCCTTAGTGGGGTGAACCTAACAGCAAAACATATAAATCTTGTGCCTTGTAAGGCAAGCCAGAAAGAAGTTACCATGTACCCAATAGATATTTAATACTGGGGGATGCCAGTGAGACAGAAATCATCCTCCCCTTAATTGGGGAAGATGACTAAAACACATAATATAATTATGTAAATAATAAGACAATAATGCTAACCACTCACATTTATATAACACTTAAGTTTACAAAGTGTTCTCTTCACACTATCCAGTGAGCGTTACCAGCTCCATTTCACAGATTAGTAAATCAAGGCTCACAGCAATGAATTGACTTCTTCATGGTCACAAAGAGCTGGAGAGGACCTCACAGGTCATCCATTCTATGTTTTTCATTTTACAGATGAAAAAAATGAGGCCCAGAAATGTTAAGTGACTTGTCCCAAGTCCTAAAAAGAGAGAAGAGCAGGGCCAAGACTTGTACTGAGTCCATCCCCAGCATATTCCCACTATTTCCATAATATCTGGCTTGCTTTTGCAGACATGACATGATGGAGGACCACACCCCATGTCCTCTTTCTCTGGAGCTCTCTGGTCATCCATCTGGGATTGTGTATCACACCTCTGCCCACTAAGGGACTTCACCACTGAAACCTCCACGTGCTGGAAGGCTCTGAGATGCTACGAAAAGGAGCCCAACCCCACAAAAGGTTGGAGATCCTTGGACCAAGGTCAGGTTTCAAACTATCTCACATCTCTCTGGGTCTCCCAAAGATTAAGTTTCCTCACCTGTTAAAGGAAGAGATTAGACCAGAGGAGCTCCAAGCACCCATTGAACTCAAGCTCCTATGAGTTTCAGAGAGACAGGTAACTAATTTTTCAGCATATCTCCTCTATCATCACCAACTAGTAGCATCTGAGTTTCCTTGGGGCACTGGCATTCCTCTCTGCATCGTGTTGATCTAACCCACATAACAGGCTTTGGTTTGCTTGAGATGTTTCCTTTGGGTCTAACATTACAGTCAAGGCATAGAAGAGATGGGGCCACGCCCAACACGTGTCATTTACTTTCCTGGCCTTCCCAAGCTGGCAGTCCCCTAAAATGGCTCCCGTCCTTGTGTTTTCTAAAATGGATGTCCATGTGGGCCTCCTTCACAAACTCCTTCCTTCAGTTCAAACAGTGAGCAACATAACCACTCAGCTGGCCAGGAGAAATCAGGAGTCTGGTTAAGTGGAAGGAATCAGTAGAAACCCTCAGGTACAGACAGACAAAAGTCAAGAGAATTCAGGTCTAGCAGGGAGGCAAAGTCCAAAGTCACGGGGAGGGGAGAGGTGTTAGATGAATGGCACGGGAAACCATAAGAAATGGTGAATGGTTTGGTTTCAGTGAAATCTGGGAAGACTCATGTAGACTGATGCAGAGTGAAGTGAGCAGAACCAAGAAACTAAGATATACAATAACAACACTATAAAAAACAAATAACTTTGAAAGATTTAAAAATTCTGATCAACACAATGACCAACCACAGTTCTAGAGGACTGATGACGAAGACGTTAACCACCTCCTGAGAGATGATAGATGCAAAATGAGACATGTATTTTGTGAACATGGAAAACGCTGGAATGTGTTTTACTTGACTTTACACATTTGTTACAAAGGTTTGAGGTATTGTTTTTGTTTTTTTAGTTGTAGTAGGTAAGTAGAGAAAACATTTTATTAATTAAAAAAAACCATAAAATTGAATACTTTTTAAAAAGACTAAGACTAGAAAATAGGATTGGTCAAACTCTGATCCTAGAGAAGAGGCAATTTGATCTCTTGACTATTTCATACAGACTGTTAGGTGTGCATGGTCCTAGGTCCATAGTTGCTGATCATAATTAGGAGCAAGAAAGAAGTCTGAAGAAGAGCAGGGATTCTGGGATTGCCTCACAAGTGGAAACAGTACCATCTGAGAGAAGGCATAGGGACTACTGATAAAATAATCCACTTAAATGAAAATGTAGCTTGATAGCCTGGGGATAAGGGTCCAAGTAAGATTGTCCCATCCATTGGCCATCAGGTCTGGTCCACCTTGGGCCTGGGAAGTTATATCACCCACCAGGGTCACAGGGCTGCCCAAGAGCAACCAAAGCTCAACCCAGATCTGAGATCTGGCCGAGCGTGCACGTTCTTGTCTTATCATGAGAACTGACAGGTCTCCATTTTCCTAACAGAGAGCAAGACTGAAGTCATGTCCCAGCATGGCAGGGCCAAGAACAGCTAGAAGTGTAGTAATCATGGAAGACAGGCTGTCTGTTACCCCACCCATAAGGATCAGTTTCTCTCTCACACACACACCCTTCATAGGGTGAGGAATTCAGCACCCTTTCTTCCTGCTTTGTTGAGGCTCTTAACAATAACACCACAGCACAAATATAAAGAATCTACCTGATGAAATCAAACCTCAGAAAACACTGCTCTTGGCCCATTGGTGGGGCGAGATGACCCTGACAAAGTAACCTAGGCAAATTCCTGGAAGCCATATCACTGAGCCATATCCCTATGTGTTAGTAGAAGTACTAACAGAAAAAGAGCCATGAAGTTGGCCCAAGTAGGGTTCACACTTCTATAGTCAGAAAAAGTTTAACATGAGAATTGGTTCAGAGAGATGTCATATAGTGTCATTAATGGCTCCTGTGTCTCTATTTATTCATCTGTAAAATGGGTAAAAAACTCCCTCCATCCCTCCTTATTGGTAAGGACAGGACAAATGACCTTAGAAGTATTCTAGTTCTGTGTGTGAACAGTCTAGTCACCAAATTTCTAAAATGGGAAAGATAGAATGAGTGATACTTTAACAACGAACCAGTCCAAAGTCATTGACCTTCTGTCATGTTATTAATCTCTCAAAGTATGTTAGTCTTCTTGACCCAACTGGACTATTAATTCACAGGATCATAAATTTAGAGCTGAAAACTGAGAAAAATGACTATTAGTAACCAATGATTTGAGGAGATCCTGAGTTCCTCCTTTTTCTAAAGTCCCCATTGGAGCCAACTAAGTGGTGCAATAGATAGAGCATTGGCCCTGAAGTTGGGAGGACCTGAGTTTAAATCTCACCTTAGGCACTTACTAGCTGTGTGAGCCTGGGTGAGTCACTTAACCTCTATTGCCTTAAACATCAGTGGATGGAGGGGGGGGGCAACCATGAAGGGGGGGAGTGGTGTCTGTCTCTGTCTCTTTCTTTCTCCCCCCTCCCCATCCCTACCACTGGACCCATATATGGCTCTGGAGGAGAGGGTGAAGTTGGTGACCTTGTACAGCACTTAAATCCAATTCACTGCAAGTCACGACATCATCCCGATGTCATGGTCCTCTTCGAGAATGAAGGACAAATAACAACAACGATGACAACAATGAAGATGACAATGACAACAAAGTCCCCATTTCAAAAATTCAGTCTCTGAAAGTTGAACTAATTTTCTTCTCTATCAGATCCTACTCAAATTTACAAGGAATCTCTCATCTAAGGTGAGTTCCACTCAATCAAGCTAGGGTGGAAATTGATCTTTCTTCTAGAATGCCCAAGGCTGGTGGTGATCTGGGTATAGGGATAGTCTCTCTGTCCAAGAGTGACATGATGTCACTGTCAGCCACTCACTGTAATATTTTGTCTCTTATTAATTGTTAATTAGAGCTGACTGCCATCCTCAGGAACACTCCTCTTCCAAGGGCATATAAGCCACATACCTGCCACCATGACAGTCTTTTGCATTCAAGAGTGCCACTGACCTCTCACTAAAACTCTAGCATTATTAATAAAATGACCACCCAGAAATTATATCCCTCAAACTTTTTAAGCACCAAAAAACTTAGAGGCCTTTTAGTTCAAATTCATTTTACAGATTAGGAAACTGAGGTGGGCAAGGGCACTGTTATGTTTCTCTTCAAGGGGCAGCCCAGTGCTGCAGTGCATATATGACTGAGCCTGGAGTCAGAAAGACCTGAGTTCAAATCTGGCCTCAGACATTTACTAGACGTGAAACCTTGGACAAGTCACTTAACCTCTGTTTGCCTCAGTTTTCTCAACTGCAAAATGGGAATAATAATAGCATTTACCTCCCAGAGTTGTTATGAGGATCAAATGAGAGGTGCTTGGCATATAGCAGGCACTACATAAATGCTATTATTATTATTATTCTCTGTATCCCCTATGACTTTATCATAGGGTCTTTTGTGTGTGTGTGTGTGTGTGTGTGTGAGGCAATTGGGGTTAAGTGACTTGCCCAGGGTCACACAGCTAGTAAGTGTTAAGTGTCTGAGGCCAGATTTGAACTCAGGTCCTCCTGACTCCAGGGCCAGTGCTCTATCCACTGCGCCACCTTATCACAGGGTCTTAAACAGTAGACTTCCTGAGACTTTCACAGAAGACCTTCCAGATGCCCCCAGTCCCAGGTGATGATCCAGACATCTCAACAACAGGCAGATATGAAGAACAGTTTGATCTTTTGTCAATATGCTCTACTGTACTATTCCAGGCCAGGACCAAAGCCAAGGTTGGAAGCCCAAGACACTCCCAGATTAGGGGGTGAGAGGGGCGGGGGAGAAGAACCTTTTCCCTTAGTTGGTAGCTGGAGTGTCTAATAAATAGCTGTTGAATGAACAAATGAATAATCTCAGCCAACACTGTGTGGCACGTAAACACACACACACACACACACACACACACACACACACACACATCTGTACACGTACCTTTGGAGAACAACCCTGCTTGCTCACTTGAATCTTGAAGAAGCCTACAGCCAGCCTCCACCCACTCATCCCATGCACACTCCTTTGGGTCTGTTATATTTTTATAGGATTGATCTGCCAGTTGTGAATCTTCCAAAGAAAAGGAAGACAGGGGTAGAGAGACTTGCCTCCTAAAACACACAATGTATTTTCCCCACTTCTGCCTCTCTCTTCTTGGCCTCTCCAAATTCTTCCTATCCTTCAAAGCTCAGCTCAAACTCTACACCTCCATGAAGTCTTCCTAGGCTAAGGGCAGTCCTTCCCCTTCTCCCCAAATTCTGAAAGAGGCAATAAAGGGGCAATGGAAAGAATAGTGGGTTTGGAATCAGAGCAGTTGGGTCCAAACACTGGCACTTCCACTTAATGCCTCTGTGACCTGGACAAATTACTTAACTTCTCTGACCCTCAGTTTCCTCTTCTGTAAAATGAGGGACTAAATGGCATCTAAGGTCTGTCCCTTCCAGCTCTAAATCTTAGAGTACTTCCTATTTGTACTACCAGTTAGCACTTATTCCTTTATATTTTTAGTATTTGATTCAATTCAACAAACATTTTTTAAATCATAAAAGTATTTTATTCTTTTCCAATTACATGTAGAGATAGTTTTCAACATTTGTTTTTATAAGATTTCTACTTCCAAATTTTTCTCCCTCCCTCCCTTCCCTCCCCAAGATAGCAAGCAGTCTGATATAGGTTATATATGTATGGTCACATTAAACATATTTCTGCATCAGTCATGTTGTGAAAGAAGAATCGGAACAAAAGGGGAAAACCTCAAAAAAGAAAACAAAAAAATAGAAACAGTATGATTCAATCTGCATCCAAATTCCACAGTTCTGTTTTTCTGGATGTGGAGAGTATTTTCCATCATGAGTCCTTTGGAATTATCTTGGCCCATTGTATTGCTGAGAAGAGTTAAATCTAATCCACACAGCATTGCTGATACTGTGTACAATGTTCTCCTGGTTCTGCTCATTTTACTCATCATCAATTCATGTAAGTCTTTCCAGGTTTTTCTGAAATCCACCTGCTTATCTCAACAAACATTTTTTTAAAGAAATATTTTGCTACAGTGGTAAAAACACTGCCGTTAAAATCAAAAGACCTAGGTCTCAACTCTAAAACTTATTAGTTGAGTGACCTTAAACAACTTCCTTAACCTTTCTGAGCTTCATTTTCCTCATCAATTAAGTGGGGACCACAATATTTACACCGCCTATACTTTCACAGGGTTGGAATGAGAAGCCAATGGAATAATCTGTAAGTAAAACATTTTTTAATTATAACACACTACTTAAATGCCAGCAAGTATTGCCACAATAACCATGACTTGGCTTTTAATGGGATGCTGCTATGAATAACTGTGTCTTTTCTCATATCTGTTTCTTGTTTTTCCAATCACAGTGAGTTCCTCAAGGGAGGAGACTGTCTTATTCACCTTTGATTTGCTAACAGCGCCAGGCACACAGTAAGCCCTTAACAAATGTTTTCTGATTGACATACAGACTCCAGGTCAATATCTGTAATCTGCCAGAAAGTCCGTCCAGGTCCTCTTTTGTTGTTGTTGTTGTTGAAGATGATGAGTCATTTCATTTGCATCCAACTCTTTGTGACCCCATCTGGGGTTTTCTTGGTAAAGCTACTGGAGTGCTTTGCTATTTCCTTCTCCAGCTCATTTTATAGATGAGAGAACTGAGGCAAACAGAGTGAAGTGACTTGCCTGGGGTCACACAGCTAGTTAGTGTTCGAGGCTGGATTTGAACTCAGGAAGATGAGTCTTCCTGACTTCAGGCCCCTAACTCTATCCAATACACCACCTAGTGGCCCTCGAAGACTCTCCTACATAATCAATCCTGGCATATATTACCAGTTTGTTTGTTGTTTGTCTTATATTCCTGAAGAAGACCATGACTTATATGAGCAAGAAAGAAGCGAAGAGACCCATTCAAAATTCCACTCCCCTCTACCCTTGCAAATCTCTGACTGACTTAGAGGGGACTGGAATTTTGAAATTGCCCACACCTAGTTTGGCTTCCTGATTCAGCAGCACCCTTCCCTACACCTCTACCACATTCTCAGGTCCTTGGCCTTGGGTGCTCAGGGCTACTGTATGAAAAGCAATCCACAAAAACTCTGGGGCCCTTCCCAGATATTTAAAAAAAAAATTGTGGTTGTTCAGAACTGGAAGAGACCTCAGAGAGCATTTTTTCCAACCCCCTCATTTACAAATAAGGGTAATGAGGCCTGGAGCCCACTTGTCCAGCCACTCAGTGGCAGAGATAGAGCCAGAAGCCAGACTTCCTAATCTGAAAGACTATGCCCTTCCCACATTGGGTGGTACTCATGGCCACTCCACCACACACCAGGTGAGGAGAGGCTCAGTCTGGTGGAAATTTTCATTTTCCCCATAATTCTGTATAGGTTCCCATAGTTGCCGCTAGGTACCCCCAACATATACCCAAACACCAGGAGGATCACCACCGGCAGCTCCATTTTTACCTAAATGGAACTATTATTATTTTTGCAAAGATTGAAAAATGGCAGTATGGAACAGTAGCTAGAGAACTGGCCTCAGAGCCAGGAAGACCTGAGTTCGAAGTCTACCTCTGTCACATATTGGATGTGTGACCCTAGGCAAGTCACTTAACCTCAGTTTTCTAGTAAACCTCTAAGACTCACAGAAGAGGTGCAGACCTGCATTGATAGGAGGGGTTTCCTCACCTGGGAGTTTTCTGTCTCAGTGAAATCATAGGCCAAAATGACAAAGCTTACCATTCACCTCAAGGCCCCAGGCTCTAACTGAGAGAGGATGTGGAAGAACAATACAATGAGCTCCATCAGACCCACACAAAGAACAGCCTGTCAACACCTGCAACTTTGATAAGAACAGGACTGAGATGTCCACATCTCCAGTAGGAGGCAGAGTGGGTGGTGGACTGAAATCAAGTAGGATTCAAAGGGACTAGAAAGTGGTATGATAGAAAATAACAACTAATTAATAATAATAATAATAATAATAATAATAATAACAACTCACATTTATATAGTTCTCCAAGATTTTGCAAAGAGCTTCACCAATATTAGCTCGTTTTGTCCTCACAACAATCCTGGGAGTTATCCTCATTTGACAGATAAGGAAACTGAGGCAAACAGAGGTTAAATGACTTCCCCAGGATCACACGACTAGTAAGTGTCTGAAGCCAAATCTGGACTCAGGTCTTCCTGACTCCGGGTCCAGGGTTCTATCCACTATGCCACGCTCCCTCTCAAAACAAGGGCATGATGGGCTGCTAGAGCACCATGGGATGTAACTGAAAGAAATTTGGACTTGGAGTCAAAAGGAGATGGGCTCAGCTCCAATTTCCTTGTCTGTAAAATGGCCTCCAAATTCCCTCTAAATCTACAATGTTGTGCTTCTACCCATCTGGGGCCACCTGAATACTAAAGAAGATATAGACAAGGAGGCAGAAGGCACAAAATACACTTCTTTTTGCACTTCCTTCCCAACTCTGCCCTTGTTTACAACTAAGATCCAGCCCAATAGACAGAGAAAGTTGGACACACCCTTCCAAGGGAGTCATCATTGCTCCATCTCCCAGCCCTATGACAAGGAAGAAAATGGCTTGCTTATACTGCAAACCTCTAAGTCTTTGGCGGGGAGGAAAAATGTCTTGGCACCTTAAAAGCAAAAGGCAGTTACTGTGACAGTGATCTCCTTCCTTCTCATCAAGACAGGCACAGAGTCTCCCCAATAAAACAAAAGCATAAACCCTGATCTAGGAGATGCAAGCTTCTCTCAGGGCCCAAAGAAGAGAAGGAAGTCAAAATTATCTTTTACTCCAGTATGAGCCATGGTATGAAGATACTTCACAGAAACATCTGTTCCCTTTCCATTTTTCCCAAATCTCTTATTCATTAAGGAAGCTGACCTACTTCCCAATATTGTCATCTCTCCATCACAACTCCTCATGCCAAATAACATAGACTTAAACATCCAGGGCCATCTTCAGTCAAGCTAATGTATTTCTTGCCAGTGGATCCAGATTGTTCTGGAGGAGAGAGTGAGGCTGGTGACCTTGCATAGTCCTCCCTCACTTAAATCCAATTCACTGCAAGTCATGACATCACTTTGATGTCATGGTCTTCTTTGAGAATGAAGGACAAACAACAACAAACAACTGAGGGAGTTAGAAAGAAGGCAGAAAGAATCCTACCAGAAACTCCATTTTGTTTTACACCTTTCTCTCTCTTTCATTCTCTTTCTTTGTTTCCTTCTTTCCTTCCTTCCTTCCTTCCTTCTCTTCCTTTCCTTCTTTCTTTCTTTCAGCAATTGGGGTTAAGTGACTTGCTCAGCATCACACAGCTAGTAAGTGTCTGAGGCCAGATTTGAACTCAGGTCTTCCTGACTCCAAGGCCAATGCCCTTCCCACTGTGCCACCTAGCTGCCCCTGTTAATTTTTTTTTTCTAAACTGAATAAGTCACCATTACTCTCCTTTAGTCAATATGATATTGTGCACATAGGACTTAGAGAAGGATAGGCCCTTATCATAAGAATAGGTTGCCCTTATAGAGCACTTTAAAATTTTATCCTCACAACAACTCTGTGAGGTAGGTGCTGTTATCATTCCCATTTTCCAGTCAAGGAAACTGAGGTAGAGAGAGTTAAATCACTTGCCTGATGTCATACAGCTAGTAAGGGTACAAGGCCACATTTGAATTCAGGTCTTCCTGATTGCAGGCCTAGAACTCTACTGTGCCACTAGTTGCCTCTATCTAATAAGGCTGGAAATGTAAGTTAGGGCCAATGGGTAGGCAAAAAGAAGTTGTCATTCTGTCGTTTTTCAGTCATTTCCAACTCTTTGTGACCCTTTTTGGGGTTTTCTTGGCAATGAATAGAGTGGTCTGCCATTTCCTCCTCCAGCTTATTTTACAGATGAGGAAACTGAGGCAAGCAAGGTGAAGTGACTTGCCCAGGGTCACAAAGCTAGTAAGGGTATGAAGCTGCATTAGAATTCAGGCCTTCCTGACTTCAGACCTGGGGCTCTATCCACTGCCCCACCTAACTGCCCACAAAAAGAGGAACTTATGTCTCATCCTAGAAGCAAGAGAAGAGTCAGCCTCTGGAGTGCTCGAGTAGGGAAATAATATAGTCAGATCTGCACTTTAGGAAAATAACTTTGGCAGCTATGTGGAAGAATGGATTAAAGAGGGGAGAAATGTGAGACAAGGAGATTAGGAGGTTACTGCAATAGTCCTGATGAGCAGTGATGAAGACCTAAAAGTGGGTGGAGGCTGGTTGAATAAAGAGAAGAGGATGGATGCGAGAGATGTCATGGAGGAAGAAACAGCATTATGGGTAAGTGATTATGTGTGATGAGGGAGAGTGAGGGGTCAAGGATAATACCATAGGTACAAACCAGATGAACTGACAGGAGGATGGTACCCTCATTGGGAGGGAGGGAGGGAGGGAGGAAGAGAGAGGAAGAAAAGGAAGAAAGAAGGAAGAAAGGAAGAGAGGAAGGGAGGGAGGGAGAAACAAACATTTAAGTACCTACTATGCTCCAGGCAGAGTGCTAAGTAAGAGCTTTTAACAAATATTATCTTATTTGATCTTCACAACAACAGTAACGATAATAATGATAGTAGACATTTATATGCTGCTTACTATATGTCAGACACTGGGCTAAGCATGTTACAATTATTATATCATTTGATCTTAACAACAACCCTGGGAGATAGATGCTATTATAATCTCCATTTTACAGTTGAGGAAAATGAGGCAGAGGTTAAGAGACTTGCCTAGGGTTACACAGCTAATAAGTGTCTGAGGCTGAATTTGAACTCAGGCCTTCCTCACTCCAGTCCCAGTGTTCTATCCACTACACCACCTAAAAAGTGGAATGGTTTTGGAAGGTGAAAATAATGAATTCAGCCTTAATTCATCAAGTATTAGAATCATATCAAAGAGGTGGAAGGCAGCTCAGAAGTTAGTTAGTTCAATTGCCTCATTGTTATAGAGGACAGAGGTCCAGAGAGATGGTTTGACTTGTCCCAGGTGACAAAGGTAAAATTCAAGAGCAGAGTAAGGATTTGAACCCAGGTTCTCTAACATTAGGGGTGGCACAGAGGATAGAGCGTGGGGACAGAGTCAGGAAGACTCATCCTTCTGAGTTCAAATCAGACACTTATGAGCTCTGTGACCCTGGGCAAGACACTTAACCCTATTTGCCTCAGTTTCTTCATCTGTAAAATGAGGTGGAGAATGAAATGGCAAACTACTCCAGTACCTCTGCAAAGAATCCCCCAAATGAGGTCACAAAGAGTCTGACACAACTGGAACGACCGAACCACCTCTAACTTCAAATCCAACACTTTCTCAATGCTGCCTCTCACAACCGAGATGAGGAAGCAAAAGAAGACAAGATTTCCAGTTTCACAGATTTAGAACTAGAAGGGTTCCTATCATCTACTCCAACTTCTAATTTTACAGATGAGGAAACTGAGACCAAAGAGGTTCAGTGATAAGTGGAACAAAAATGATCTCTACAACAACCTCCTTGACAAGCCATCATCCAGCCTTAGCTTGAAGGTCTCTTATGAGGGGAAGCCCACATACTTAGCTCCTGAGGCAGCCCATTCTTTGAATCCCTCTAATTATCAGGAAGTCTTTTCCTTACATGGAGTCTTAACTTGCCACCCATTGCTTCTAGTTCTGCCTTCAGAAGTCAAAAAAGGAAACTGACCAGGGTCTGGATGTTGGTATGCATGCCTTTTCCCTTTCATTAAGTCATCTCCATGGGAGGAGATATATTGCATCTCCCCAGCCCCTACCTAGCACCTTGCCTTAAACACAAAAGGCATTGGATAAATGCTCATCGAACACAACGGGACTTCACCCCTGGCCAAGTCCAGAGCCTGCCTTGTCGGCTGAGTTACCTCCTTTCAGTCTTTTCCATTATGATCACCTTTTGAGGAACAAAAACAGTTCATGAATTGCATCACTTACTTTAAGGCAATATCTTAATGAGCCTTCTGGCTCATCAATATTTCAATAATGTCAGTGTAAGTAATTAAGATTTGTCAGACAACGTGGGGTCACATTTGTCTGATGCATGATTTTCATCGACTACATTGTAGAAAAAGATCACTCAGCAGTTTGGGATCATTAGTCTGGAAGGCATTCATCCTCAAAGCCACATCTGCGATGGGACAAGTTCCTTGAACAGGATTGTCACACTGACTGATCAACTGCCACATCAGCTGTTGACACAGGCTGACAAATATCCCATCTGCCTTTCTAAAAGTAATTGTTTTAAGTGCCTAGAATTATGGGCCCTCTGTTATAGAGGGATGTGAGGGTGGCTGCTCCATTTGCCAAGAGAAAGGACAGAGTGCTGAGGTGGAAAGAACACTTGATTAGAGAGGTCACATGACCTGGGGCCCAAAACCTGACTCTGCTATTTACTACTGGTAAGACATTGGACAAGTCATTTCTGAACCCCATCCCCAACCTTTTAGGTTCTTTATCTATAAAACTGGCAAGTGGGAGGGGGGAGAAGAGTCAGAGAAGGAGGGTAGACTAAAAATAATAATAATAATAATAATAATAATAATAACCATGGTACAGTAAAATGAGGCCTGGGGGGGGCAGCTAGGTAGCACAGTGGATAAAGCACCAGCCCTGGATTCAGAAGGACCTGAGTTCAAATCCGGCCTCAGACATTTGACACTTACTAGCTGTGTGACCCTGGGCAAGTCACTTAACCCCCGCTGCCCCACAAAAACAAAAACAAAAACAGAATGAGGCCTGGGTCTGGAGTCAGGCATTCTAGGCTGGAATCCCAGCTGTCTCATACCACCTGTGTGATCTTGGGAAAGACATTGACCTTTCTGGGCTTCAGTTTTCCACATCTGTTGAAAGATAAGATGTCAAGAGAAAACTTCTAAGGTCCATGGCAGGTCTTGATGATCCTCTGAACTCACGTTTCTACAGTGCTTTAAAGTTTGCCAGGCATTTTAGCCTCAAAACAACTGTAGTGGGTTTTTTTTTTGTTTTTTTTTTTTTTTTGCGGGGCAACGGGGGTTAAGTGACTTGCCCAGGGTCACACAGCTAGTTAAGTGTCAAGTGTCTGAGGCCGGATTTGAACTCAGGCAGTCCTGAATCCAGGGCCCGTGCTTTATCCACTGCGCCACCTAGCCGCCCCAGGTTTTTTTCTTTTTTAAAAAATTAAGCTTGAGATATTAACTCCAGGTTCAGTGTTAATAGGTGGTTGTTGTTGAGTTGCGTCCGACTGTAACCCCATTTGGGGTTTTCTTGGCAAAGATACTGGAATGGTTTACCATTTCCTTCTCCAGCTCATTTGACAGATGAGGAAACTGAGGCAAACAGAGTTAAGTGATTTGCCTACGGTCATACAGCTAGTAAGTGTCTGAGGCCAGATTTGAACTCAAGAAGATGAGACTTCCTGACTCCAGTCCCAGCACTCTATCCACTGCACCACCCGGCAGTACCTCTGTGGTATAGTGTAGCACTGGCATTACCATACCACTTTTACAGATGAGCAAACCATACTCAGAGATGACAAGACTTGTCCATAGACATACAGCTAGTGTTAGAAGCAGGGATTTGGATCCAGGTCTTCCTGGTCTCTATTCACTTCACTGATGATTAGGGGTCCCTTTCAATTCAGAATCAGCATGGAGTTGGCAGCTAGGTGGCTCCAAATAGTGCACAGAGTGCTGAGCATGCAGTCAGGAATACCTGAGTTCAAATCTAACCCCAAGCACTTACTAGCTGTATGACTCTGGGCAAGTCGTTTAACCTTTGTCTGCCTCAGTTTCCTTGTCTATAAAATGGGGATGATAATAAAAGCACCTACCTCCCAGGGTTGCTGTGAGGATGAAATGAGGTATTTGTAAAGCACTTTGTAAACATTAAAGCACTATATAGAGTGAATCTGCAAATTATTAGAGTTCAAGGGTCCTTGACCTAGAGTCTGTGAACTTGGTTTGGTTGGGTTTTTTTTCTTAAAAACGTTTTGATGAAAACACTTTCAAGGAAGGTGAGGATGTTCTGCATTACTACATAAGTATGACATATTGAATTGCTTGATTTCATAGGGAGGGTTGAGGAGGGAGAGAGGAAGAAAAATTTAGAACACAGAATTAGCTCTTCAGAGTGGGCTCAAGGAGGGAATAACATTCACACCCAATTGGGAGGAGTAATCTATTTAACCCTGCAGGAAAGTAGGAGGGGAAGAGGATAAGGAGGGAAGGGTGAAAAAAGGGAGTGCAGAGCAGGGGAGGGGACAGTCAGAAGTAAAACACTTTTGAAGAGGAATAAGTTAAAAGAAGATAGACGATAGAGTAAATATCATGGGAAGGGAATGGGATGGAGGGAAATAGTTATGATGATTGATTATAATGGCAAAATGTATGGTACCTACTTTGCTGGGCTATTATGAAGAAAACTCTTTGTCAAGTTTAAGGTACTATATACAGGTTATGATGAACAAGATACTATCAGAAAAACCTGGAAAGACCTACACGAACTGAAGCAGAGTGAAATGTACTGTATACAAAATAACAGCAATAGTCGGGGATGATCTGCTGGGAAGCATGTGGTTATTTTCAGCAAGGCAATGATCCAATATAACCCTGAAAGACTTATGAAAATTTCAACTCATCTACAGAGAAAGAACTAATAGTATCTGAAAACAGATGGAAACACATTTTTAAATTTTTTTTCTCTTTGATAGCTCCTTGATATGAAGTTTTGTTTTTTGACTGTTTTCTCTCACAACCTAGCTAATATGGGAATGTTTTCCATGACTACTCATGTATAACTTATTTTGAATTGCTTGAGTTCTTGTGGGTGGGGGTGGGAAGGGAGGAAGGAAGAGAAGTTGGAACACAAAGTTTTAAAAAATTGATGTCAAAATTTGTTTTAACATATATTTTGGAAAATAAAATTCTATTCAATTAAAAAAACCATTTTGATGGTATTTCAATATAATTGGTTTCCTCTGTAATCCCATGTATTTTAGCTTATTCATTTAAAAGAATGATTCTGAGAAGGGATCCATCACCATTGCCATTCTTGCCAAAGGGATCCAAAAAAGTTAAGAACCCTTGAGATAGTGAGCAGAAAGTGCTGGGATTTGGAGTCAGAAATACCCGGGACTGGGGCAGCTAGGTGGTATAGTGGGCAAAGCACTGGCCTTGGATTCAGGAGGACCTGAGTTCAAATCTGGCCTCAGACTTACTAGGTGTGTGACCCTAGGCAAGTCACTTAACCATCATTGCCTTGCCAAAAGAAAGAAAGAAAGAAAGAAAGAAAGAAAGAAAGAAAGAAAGAAAGAAAGAAAGAAAGAAAGAAAGAAAGAAAGAAAGAAAGAAAGAAAGAAAGAAGGAAAGAAAGAAAGAAAGAAAGAAAGAAAGAAAGAAAGAAAGAAAGAAAGAAAGAAAGAAAGAGAGAGAGAAAGAAAGAAAGAAAGAAAGAAGGAAGGAAGGAAGGAAGACCAGGGACTAAATTCCACTTCTAGATTCTATTCTACATGTATGACCATGGACAACTGGCTTATCTCTGAGCCTCAGTTTCCTCACCTGTAAAATGGTACAGTAGAAATAGGACTGAATTAGATGGTCCCTTCCAACTATAAATCTTTTAAACCTATCATCTATGATTTTATAATCCTAAGTGTCCCTGCCCAACACCATAGAAATGTGTTAGGTTGGTCTTGCCATCCTTCAGTCTAGCACGTGTTCCTTGACTTCCTTCATGTGCCTTTAGCCCTTCAGTCTTACCCCAGCATTGCCCCCACTAAACACAAAAGGGCCAACTGGCAGAACTGGCTCCTAATTGTGTCAAGGACTAAACTCAAGAATCCTTCCCTCTTGAGAGCTCTCTTCTACTAGAAGTTACAGGTTATTTCTTAACCTCACATTCTTGGCTTGGTACCAATATCAGTGATAATTACTCCCCTCTCCCCCCCCCCCATCCTTTGGCAGTGTTAAATCTTTCTACTTACATAGCTCCTTTTATTGGAGTATTTTCAAGGGCTTTGAACACATTCTCTATTTAATCCTTAGACCATTTCAGCAAAATAGAAAGGGGGTACTTTGTTACAATTCCCATTTCACAAGTAGGGAAAGAGATCATAGAGAGCACCATCCTCCCTGCTGTTCTCTGGCTCTTAGCATAAGAACTAGACATGAAGAATGCAGGAGCTTGATTTTGGAAAGTGGAGCCTCCTCTATTTAAACTTGACTTTTCTGAATGAAACCATAATCTCCACCGAGGGGCCTTTAATTCCCTGGACTCAGTGTAGACCTACAGGAGTTGGGGGCAGGGAGAGATCAGGAGTATCAAGAAGGGTACTAGCAACAAAATAGATGTTACCCAAACTGTGTTGTGCCCACACCTGGAATATTGTACATAATTTTGGTTACTGCGTCTCACATGTCATGACCAAATAATAATACATAAACAATAGCGTGTAAAAATAAATATAAATTTATAAAATACATTTTTACATATAACAAAATATCTAATATAACATACATAAATAACAGTTCACATTTCTATAACATATCAAAATTTGACAGAGAATTTGCCTGAATGGTGCAATGCAAAAATTGCCATCATTTTATTCATTGACCCTCTGATGATGATTCTGGTGTATTTTCCATTATCCCACACTCTACTTTGTAAGAGTTGAACAGAACCCAGAGACAGGCAGCAGGCACAAGAGTTTCATCAATAGGAGAAAGAAGAGGAAGCTATGAATCTATGCCAAGCATTGCCTACCTCACATTTTTGGTTGGTGTGGTCATGGTGCCCACAAACAGCTAAAGAAAGAAGCCTTTGTACCTGTGGCAATCAATAAACATTACATAAAGCAACTGCTTTATACCAGACACTGTACCAGAAATGGGGGATACAAATATAAGAGTTAGACCACCCCTGACCTCAAGGAGCTTACATTCTACTAATGAAAATCATGATGTCATTGTTTTTTCCTCATCCAAGTTCTCAGACCTCTGCAATCTATCCACAGACCCCCCTGGGAGTCCATGAACTCTAGGTAAATAAACCATGCATTATGGGTATACAGCACATATGGGGAAGGGGCAGAAAGGGAAGGGAGCCTTGGTCTGCTGTCACACTAGACCACTGGGGTCAAACTCAGATAGAAACAGGAACCTTACATAAGGATCCCTGTGGGCTACATATTGACCTAGAAAATTGATCAATATTATCTATGTTTTGACTGTTTTTTGAAATTTTGTCAAATAGTTTCCATTTACATTTTAATCTGGTTTGGGTGGACTCAAGAGAATTTTTGACAGCTCTGGTCTAGGCAGGATTATCAGCCCAAGGGACAAACTCTGCAAATGCAGACCTATACATGCCAAAACCTTATATTTTAAAAAAGCCACAACATTTATCCCAAGCATTTACCATAAACCTATTTCACATAGACTCAAGATTTTTGAGTCAAGAAGGGAAGTTAGAGTTCATCTGGTCCAACTACCTCATTTTTCTCATGAGGAACCTGAGGCTCAGATAAGGGAAGTCAAAAGTTCCAAGGTCACACAGCTTGTTGGAGGCAGGGATGGGATGAGAATCTACATCTTCTGATTGCTTATCTAATAGAATACACTTGGGAGGCTGGAAACAGCTTCTTGCTGCTAAAGCTCAATGCCCCTTCCCCAAAAGGATTTTCTTGTTCTCTCTCTCCCTCTTCCTTACCCCAGTGGAAGCTGTTTCCCTTATCTCTCTGGCCTGTGTTTTAGCAAAACCAGCTTCCCTTAGGGGTGCAGATGAAATCAGGGTTTAAGAGGTTTACTAAGAAATAAGAGGAAAAGTCATTTGAAGCAAAATCACAAAGAACTGTCTAACTTATGAAGGAGTATCATAATATCCCATTTAGCACCTTGGGACCCTTTCTTCACAGCCCTACCCATGCCCTCATCCATCTTTATTCCCAGTTCAGTAGCCTAGCATATTCCTTAAGCCTGATTCTTTCCTTTAGTAAAATCTAGCATCTTCACCTTCAACCGACATTTCAGCCTTGATCCAAACCTATCCACTGGGCTCTCAATGGCTGTACCACTTTAAACCCTAGAACAAATCCTTGGAGTGATTCACTTCTCACTGATTAGGAATGATTGTCCTTTTCTAGCTTGTCCCCACTAGGCTTCCTAGCAAGATCTTACTTCAGTTGCTTCCAAAACATATGGACAGTAAATATTGATATTTACTGGGTTCAATGAACATTTCATCCCATCCCAGGGCCTAGTCTTTCTATTTCATTAAGATATCAAGGTAATGGGTCATTGTTTTTCAGGATTCCTTTCTGCCTTTACCCACTTCACTGATCCTTTCCTAAAACTCCACCTTACAGTTTTGTATTATCCCATTGTTTTACACATATGATAGCAAAAAAATTCACCTACAATAAAAGAGGGGTCATTTTCCCCCACTGCTCAGTGTTCTTTCCACTGCATCACATCTCCTCATGCTTTCAAACTTCACTGATATACAACCAATCCAGGGAAATCTGAGCTGATAGAGGGAATGGAAATGGGGGGGGGCACAAAACACACCAACTTCACAGGTAGCTAGCTAAGAAATAAGTAGAAACTATTCTCCTTTCCTCTCACAAGCAACCCAATTTCCATGAAGCTCCTGAAAAACAACCAGCTAAAACCTGTCAAATACTCTTGTCACAGCTAAGATAGTCAACAGAGGGATGCCTATGACAGAGGAGAAATATATAAAAGACAACCACTCATGTTTCAGAATCTCAATTCTGTCTTTTCACTTATACAACCCATATGGGCTGCAGAAGCATTCCCTTCACTCTTAGGATGAGGTCCAAGAAACACACAAGGCAAAGAGGACCCACAGTGGCAATGCACAATCTTCCCTTAGCTTGAAATTCAAGGCTCTCCATAATCTGTCCCTATCATATTTTCCCAGACTTCCCTCCCTATTCCCCTGTACATGAATCCTCCATTCCAGCCAGACTGATCTACTACCTATCCCCTGAACGTGTCAGTTTTTGTCTCTGTGCCTTTGATCCTCTTTGCCCTCAAGGTCCAACTCAAGGCCTGTCTCCTCTTTCATGCATCCTTTTATAACCACTACTATCCACAGTGCTCTCCTTCTTCCTACTCTGAGTTCCTCCGATAACACTTAACTATATGAACATTTGGTACTTAGCATCTAATACTACCTAGGCACATTTCCCATATTTTTTCTTGTGGTGAATATCATATCTTCTCAATGAGATCATAAAGTTCTTGAAGGCAAAAACTATGAATTATTCTTTGTATCCTCTAAAACACTGTGCTCCCTATTCAAATATTTTTTGATACAGTACAGTAATACAATACAACAAACCATTTAAAAAGTAAATACAAAAATTAAGTCTGGTAGTAGAGGAAAAACCCAACACATTAAAGTCTAATTCATTGTGCTTCCTTTAAAAAGCTTCTGACTTTCCTTTTGTCAAAGAGAAGACAAGGACATAGCGAGTATTCAATAAATATTTGTGTAGGGAAAGCATTAATTTGGGTATAGTTTTAGGAATGCAAGCCAAAGATAACTTATATCTACAATTCTGCTAAGGAAATTCCAGAGTAATATTGAATGACTCTAGTATGGTTTTTCAGGGAAAATGACAAGAAATTTACTTTCCCCAACCCAAATAACAGGTTGGCCTGAGAGAGTTGGTATTGAAAGAGAAGTAGATCGGGGCAGCTAGGTGACACAGTGGATAGAGCACTGGTCCTGGAGTCAGAAGGACCTGAGTTCAAATCTGGCCTCAGACACTTGAGACTTACTAACTGTGTGACTCTGGGCAAGTCACTTGACCCCAATTGCCTCACTAAAAAACAAAACAAAAAAAACAAAAAGAAAGAAAGAGAAGTAGATCAAAATGTAGATTTGACCTAAGAGATTTTCCTTGTACTGGCCAAGTGCAGTTATGGGCCCGACTCACAAAAGAGGTGAAATAGCCCTGAAGAAATGGGGTATGTTGCCAACAAAAAAAGTTATAACTGCTTTCCTCTAGAGAAGAGGCTAAATATAAGCTAAAATTCAGAAGAAAACTAGCAGATGGAAGTAGCAATTTAGCAAAGTGAAAAAAACAGCATAGCAGATGATAGTCATCATCTCTACAGATAAGCAGCAAACTAGAGCTTCAGTAGTAGAGAAGTGTTCCAGCTGGGATATAGCCTGAGGAGGATAAGTTGTCCAGGGTATACTGTTCCCTATGGATTTTCCCTCTCCCAATGACATCCTTTCATGCTGTTTTTCCTGTGCAATTCTTCACTAGTAACATGTTGCAGTCTGCTCATGCCCATGCATGTCCCAATAACCAAATTAATCTTCCTAAAACACTCTCTTCATCACGTCACTTTCCTGTTGTTCAGTGACTTTGAATTTACAATCATTAACATCAGTACTTAAAGGAGGCATGAGGTATCATCACAGGCACTTTTACCCATATGGGTCACACTGTGGTGAAAACAGTACTAGACTTGGAAGCAGAGGAGCTATGTTCATATCTTAGTTCTACCACTACTTATGCAACCTTGGGCAAGTTACTTAACTTCTCTGTTCCTTAGTCTTCTCATTTATACAAATGTAGTGAAAGGCACTAAAAAACCTCTCAGGTGTCTTCCAGCTCCATAATTCTTTGTCTTTCGGCTCCATTATCCTGTGATCCCCCATAGGAGACATCTTCATAAGTTTTTATGGCTGAAAAATTCATCACCCTGTGGATAACTTTCTGATGCCTGGCCTCTCTAACTAGGCTAACTGAGGAGTTTTGAGTAATAAAAAGACTATTGGACTTGGTGTCCATAGTTCATGTCCTCAAGAAGCTTAATGGAGGAAGATAATACATGAAAGAGAGCTGAAAAGGGGTTAGGAGCAAGCAAGATAGTGGGACATGATAGAGAAGTCCAAAGGAGAGCAGCAGCCAGATGGCAAATGCAGAGATGGCTGGCCTGAGGATCCTCCTTAAATGGAAGTTTGAAAAGATGCTCTCCACTTCACCCTCTAATCAAAGAGGATCCAGGGGCAGAGAGTACCGATGAGGTGTGAGTACCAGGGCTGATGTGATGTGTAGATGATGTGATTTTTTTCAGTTATACAGTATGAGTAGGGTCCTCGTGATGGTGGACACCAAGCCCAGTAGTCTTCCTGTTACTCTAAACTCCTTCTCAACTAGCCTAGTTAATCAAATTCAGAGAGTATAAGTACGGTCCTGTTCCCTTAGTAGACCCTTGAGTTCGATCGACATAGCATTTAAGAACCCAAGGCCATCTCCATGTCACCAGGAGGCATCACAGTCAATTTTAAATTATTCCATCATGGGGCAGCTAGGTGGCACAGTGGATGAAGCACCAGCCCTGGATTCAGGAGGACCTGAGTTCAAATGTGGCCTCAGACACTTGACACTTACTGGCTGTATGACCCTGGGCAAGTCACTTAATCCTCATTGCCCCACCAAAAAAAAAAATTATTCCATCAGATTTTCAAAGCCCTCCCTATTCTGTCCCTATCTCACCAATCTAAGTTTATTTATCACTACTCTCCAAATCATACTTCCTGCTTTGGTCAGGCTGGGCTTGCCGTGCCATAAATGTGGCATCTCCACTCTCCCCTTCTTACTTGTGTTATTTCTCCCACTTGCTGTGACCTTCCATGTAAATCCTACTCAATCTAGAAGGTCTAATTCAAATCCTACCATCCCTATGGACTTCTCCAATTATTCAATGACCTCCCTCTCTTCTGATCCTAAAATACTTCTCATTTGTATCAAAGACAACATGGTGCCTCAACTATATAATAATTTGTATTGATAATGTGTTAGTCACAGATTTTCAGAACTACAAGAGACCTTGATTCGATGCCCTTACTTTATAGCCTGGAATTTGGCCAAGGTTAAGTGACCTGTCTCAAGGTCACATAGCTACTTGGTGACAGAGCTGAGACTAGAAACCTGATCTAACTCCAAGTCTAGCATTCTGAATTCCCAACTCGATAAATTCCAGTGTCTCCCTCTTTCCTCTAGGACAATATGGAAATTCTCCAGTTTAACTCTAAAAGCTGTACACAATCTTGCCCCCCATGCTACCTTTCTAGATGAATTGGACATCACTCCCTGCTCTGCATTCTGTAATCTAGTCAAATTGGCTTTTTTCCCCTATTCATCACATGTGATACAGCCCCACCTCCATGCCTTTGTATTGGTCATCCCCCATGCCTGGGATGCACTCCTTCCTCACTTCCCCCTCACAGAGTCCCTCTCTTGCTTTAAGATGCAGCTCTATGTTTTTACATGTAATGTGGAAAATAAAATTCTAAACAAAAAAAAGATGGAGCTCCAGCATCATCTTCTTTATGATTTCCTCAAGTGCTAGTGCCACCCCCCCCCAAAAAAAACCCTACCTTCATTCCTTTATTCAATCACCCTGGGAGATGCCTCTGTCACTATGCTACAGCAACCTTTTCATCATGGAAGATCCCACTTACCCCAGCCACCCCTTTCTCTGATGGGTCAATTTCTCCCATACCCTCCTTTTTAAGGAAATACCCAGCACAAACATATTTATTCAATGTATTTTCAATAAATATTTGTTGAATGACATGATTGACAAATTGGACTGATCAATCTTCAATAAAATCTAAAAAAAAAAATAGTGGCTTTCTATACAATCTAGTCCCTGGAACATAGTTCCTCATTGGATCCCTACTAGAAGACGTTCTAGGTGATACCACAGCTTGTCTTCCTTCCACTGAGAGAGACTTGGAAAACCCAGAGTCACGTCCACACCCTAATGAGGCATCAGAGTAGGCAGGGGCTTTAGAGTACAATGACTTCAATAAACCCCTAAGATCTGGTATACTCTCCTCTGGCCATCCTGTCTCCAGCCCAAGTTCTCACCCTCACCCCCACCCACCCCCACTCCCCTTTCAAGAGTGACTTAAGGTAATATCAGCTCCTCAGATTTCACTCTGCCAAGGGCAAAATTCAAGGCTCGCCTGGCGTCAGCACCTGCCTCAGAACTAAAGATTGCTGGGCAGAGTTGTTTCTCAGCCACACCTTTAGTAATCCTTTTCATAAACTCTTGTTTATACCCATGCCTCTGTCTTTGTCAGAAATAGGACGGGGTTCAAGGAGGCAGGTCTGTGGGCACGAGAGTGTAAAGTCCGGAAGGCATAGCCTTCCCATTACTGTGACTGTTTCTAACTCATCTGACAGCAGCAGCTAAGCCTTCTGGGCACAACAATGACTGATATGTGAGACACCAGCTAAGGAGCCCTGTAGAAGGATGCTACCTTAGCACAGAGCTCATTATCCAGTGGGCCATGCCAAAATCTATCTCCTTCAAACTTTTCCTAACTTGTCCCATCTCCCCCCCACACACACACTAAAAAAAAAAAATACCATGTGGTTATAAGGCCATCCATTTCACAGTGTGACTCTACACAAACCACTTTAGTTGCTTGGCCTCAGTTAACTCATATACAAAAAGAGGGGAATAGACTAAAAGACCTCCAAGGTCCCTTCCAACTCTACATCTATGGGCTGTAAGATTCTTTCTTCTTCTGACCACCCGTGATTCTAAGCTGCACTATCACCCAAGGAAAACACTGCGAGTCCAGGTCTCCCCTCCCTGGCTATAACACTCTTTGTGAGACTTTGGGCAAACCATTTAATCTCTCCCCAGCCTCAGTTTCCTCATCTATAAAATGGGAATAATTGTGCGAGCCCAATCTACCTACCTCACTGGGTTACTAGAAAGACCAAAATGAGATCGTACAATTGGAAAAGGAAAAAGAAGAGTAAAACACAAATGTGATGTAAACACAAGGTGGCATTAGTATTTCTACAATTATTATTATTATCTCTTCCCTAAACTATCCTCTATATATCTGTCTATATGTACATATTATCTCCCTTAATAAATATTATGATCTCCTTTGATTGGGACCTGTCATTTCATTCCTGTAAGGAACTCTCATCATCAAACACCCTTCACTGATGCAGAGTGACAACTCATCTGTAACTGATCATCTTGGAAGTCCTGATTCCAAGGCCAGCCCCCTCTTCACTACACCATGCTGTCTTCCTTATTTCCAGGCCTCATCACAATGGTGAAACAGGAGTATTCTCAGGCAAACCACCTCATGATAATTTTAGAGGAGAATAATCACAAATGCATGTTTAAAAATTACTCAACTCTTTTTTTTTTGATGAGGCAATTGAGGTTAAGTGACTTGCCCAGGGTCACACAGCGAGTAATTGTTAAGTGTCTGAGTCTGGATTTGAACTCAGGTCCTCCTGAATCCAGGGCCGGTGCTCTATCCACTGTGCAACCTAGCTGCCCCCTCAACTCTTGACTATCCACAGTAACAATGGCAGGGAGAGATGTTGACTGATGCATATTTATCAAACAGCTAACATTTATCTACCATCTAAGTGGCCAAGTCACTTAACCTTTCTAAGCTTTGGTTTCCTTGACTGTAAAATGTGAGAGTTGTAACCTTTAAGGCTCCTTCCTGATCTAGATTTATGAACCTCTGGCCTTTCCAGACTTGAGTTACCTCATCTATAAAATAAAGAGATTTGCACTGGATAAGCTCAAAGGTCTGCCGTTGTTGTTGATTTCTTCTTAGTCACGTCTGACTCTCTGTGACCCCATTTGGGGGTTTCTTGGCAAAGATACTAAAGTGGCTTGCCATTTCCTTCTCCAGCTCATTTTACAGATCAGGACACTGAAGTAAATATGGTGAAATGACTTGCCCAGAGTCACATAGATAGTAAGTTGTCTGAGGCCAAATTTGAATTCAGGCCTTCCTGACTCCAAACCTGACACTATCCACTGTGGCACCTAGCTGCCCACTCAAAGATCCAGCTTAGCTCTAAAATCTTCTGACTCCATGTTTGCTTCAGCAGCATATTTACTAAAATTGGAACAAAACAGAGAGAAGCACGGCCCCTGAGCAAGGATGACACCCAAATTCCTGAAATGTTTCATGTTTTTAAGACTTTGGGGGGGGGCAGCTATGTGGTGCAGTGGATAGAGCACCAGCCCTGGATTCAGGAGGACCTGAGTTCAAATCCAGCCTCAGACACTTAACACTTACTAGCCGTGTGACCCTGGGCAAGTCACTTAATCCCAATTGCCTCACTAAAAAAAAAAACTAAAAAAAAAGAAAGAGAGAGAGAGAGAGAGAGAGATAGGAGATCCACCTGATGTTCCACAGAGGAACAAATACAAAAAACCGGGAGATGATCACAATTTCTTTTCTGCTGTCAACTCATTCCAAATATCAAACCTGATGTACAGATGTGCTTGTCAGGACCCACTAAGATACAAGCTAATTGTCCTGAAACAAAATCAGCCCAAGGAGGGAGATCTTTCAGATACTGAAGTGAGGTAGGTCAGGCTTCCATCCAATCTAAAGATAATTTGAAAGGTTTCATGGTTTCTTTTGGGGGGGGGCAATGAGGGTTAAGTGACTTGCCCAGGGTCACACAGCTAGTATGTTTCAAGTGTCTGAGGCTGCATTTGAACTCAGGTCCTTCTGAATCCAGGGCCAGTGCTTTATTTATCCACTGCGCCACCTAGCTGCCCCAGTTTCATGGCTTCTTAAAGAGATCAGTATCTACCAGCATTCATCATATTATAGGGAATTAGAGGAAGGGAGGAAGGGAAGGAGAGAGAATGGAAGTGAGGGAGGGAAATGAAAAATGAAGAAGGGAAGGAGAGACACCTGAGTTCAAATCAAGCCTCAGACACTTAACTAGCAGTATGACTCTGGGCAAGTCACTTAACTTCTGTCTACCTCAGTTTCTTCATATAAAATAAAATAGCACCTACTTCCCAGGGTTATTGTGAGTATAAAATGAGATATTTGCAAATGCTTTGCAAATCTTCGAGAACCATATATCTTTATAAATATTTTGCTGTTATATAATAGCATTATTATCATTGTTATTATTTTATAGATGAGGAAACTGAAGCAAACTGAGTTTAAGTGATTGCCCAGTATCACATACCTAGGTATTCGAGAGTAACCCTTCACTGTATAAAAGAGAAAATCGAGACCCATCAAGAGGAAATGATCTGTCCAAGTGAGTGGAGGAATCAGAACTTGGACCCATGTATTCTGCCTTCATCTAGCACTAAGCCATGCTGTTTTCCAAAAGCATGAAATGCAATTTGGAGGGATGGGGATGGGGTGGGGTGGGGTTAAGGAGCATATTATTAAATGACCAGGAGCAGAGATTTTCTTGAAATTGTTAAAGCAAATCAGATTTTCAAAAACAATTTTTTTTTCTGGAAAAATACTGATGGCATATTGCCCAACTGACCCAAAATTACATAGGAACTGCCTGAACCAAGGACCTGATCCATATAAACGTTTCAACTTCACATGAATAAATCATGACTGGCATTATGAATTGATATAAATCTCCCTCTTCAGGCCTAATTGGTTATTTCACTCAGCAAAATTGGAGAGGGCACCAGCATAATCTGGGTGTGGTGAACTAACTGCTCAGTCAGAAAAAGAACAATGTTCTTACCAATGCTGGGGATAAAAGGAGAATGGGCAGAACTGTGGGCTTGGATCACATAGGCAACAACCAGCAGCCTGGAACCAATGAGACTTTACTGTGGCTCCTCTTTTTTTTTTTTTTTTTGCAGGGCAATGGGGGTTAAGTGACTTGCCCAGGGTGACACAGCTAGTAAGTGTCAAGTGTCTGAGGCCAGTTTTGAACTTAGGTACTCCTGAATCCAGGGCCGGTGCTTTGTCCACTGCGCCAACCTAGCTGCCCCAGCTCCATGATTCTTGACCAAAGGTTGAGAGAACTGGGAGAGACCTCCAAGGTCACTCTCCTCCTCTTAAATGTGGACAAAGTGAGGCCCAGAGAGTTTAAATGACTTTCACACAGATAGGAGGTGGCAGAAGTAGGTGACTGCAAAACTAGCCCTCTTTCTGCTGCACCATGATGCTTAGCCTTGTCTCTTTCCAAAGGGAAATGACAAGAAGGGGAGGTGTTAGGAACCATTCCTGAGGCATGCTTGTTTTGTAGAGAAAAGAAAGAAGGATGTGTTTCCTGTCCATTTTCTAAGATTCCAAATACAGTCATACACTTTCACCCTGTTCGTGAATACAATGTCATGATGCAACATTTCTGTACCATTGTTTTCCCTGACACTCATTCCCTTTGTCCTGGGCTTCCCAGCTAGGCTTATTGCTTAACACTCTGCCTTTCTCAAACCCAGGTTTCTTTATAACTTGAAAACTGCTGGTAGACCCATCTACTCCTCCAGCCCACAGAGTGATCTCCCTTCCTAAGTTCAATTGGACTTAGAAGTGTACACTTAATAGACAAAGCATCATGGAAGATACTACTATATAAGGCTCGATATTGCCCTAGAGCAATTTACAGTCTAGGTGGGGTGATAAGATATAGACACAGGAAAAGCTGAATGGGCATACAAGATAATTAACCACACGGCCGTTGTCACATGGTGCTGTGTAATAAATCACCAAACGAGTGCTTTGGACAATTGTTATGGGAGCATGAAGGGAAGCATGATGCACTGGAGTGGTCAGGGAGGACAAGGGGACCGAGTCCTGAAGGATGGCTGGATTGAGAAAGGCAGACAAGGGGCACGAGCTGGGCTTTCCAGATGAGGGGAATCAGAGAAAGCAGAAAAGTGTGAGGCGTGTTTGAAGGATGGTGAGAACCAACTGGCAGGGGAACAGATTGGCTTCATCCTCTTGCCCAGCTATTTTGGAAAATGCTGGTCTGTTTGCACTGTTCGGGAGCTGGGGGAAGAGAGATGGATCAGCATGTTCTATACTTGTGTGTCTTTACTCTGAAGGTCAGAGATTGCTCAGCACAGTGCACACACCACTACTTACATGATGTCCTCCAACCTACCTATCAGCAAGGGCTCCACCCGAGCCCCCACCAGTGAATGGGCAAATCTGTGGACAGGTGCCAGCTACTCTCAGCAAGGTGAATTGCCTATCACAGTGCTGGTTTTTAATAAAAAGGTCTGTGATGAGTAAAGGAAAACCTAGGGCTAGGTGGAAGGAGGAAAGACAAGGGAAAAGAACATGGGACTTATGACTGATTATTTCCAGATAGAAAGAGGTTCTTGCTCATCAAGGGTAGAGAAAACCCTGAGTTCCAAGGTGAGACAACATGGGGCTGAAGTCTGAACCATCATGGCACTGACGACTTAGTTTTTAACTTAGCAAGGCCTCAGTGTCCTTATTGATGAATCAGGAATACTAACATGTGATCCCGTGCTCCAACCAAATGGAAATTCTATGTCCCAATACAATGTTCCCCACACATACTGTACTCTCTGTCTCTGTCTCTCTTTCTCTCTCTAGCTCTCTCTCTCCCTCCCGCTTTCCCTCAATCCCTCCCTCTGTCTCTCCCTCTCCCTCCCTCCCTCTTCCCCTCTCCCTCCCTCCACCTTCTGACCCGAGAGATGAGGAAAGAGGGCTCTGCTTGGAGTTAGAAGACTTGGGCTTCAATTCAGGCTCTATCTTTTATGACTTGCCGGACCCTGAGTGAATCACAAGTCTCTCTGAGTGTCGTTTTCTCAGCTGTAAAATGAAGGATCGGAACAAAGTAGTTGACTTCTAAGGTCCCTTCTAGCTCTAAATTTATGGTCTTATGAATTCCTACCCATCCTTTAAAACCCCAACTCAAATATGACCTCTTCTACAGAAGCCTTCCCTCATCATCCAGCGGTAACAACCCCTTCCCCCTAGGAAGGAAATGATGTATGTACCAGGCACTGTGCTAAGCATGTTATAAATATTACTTCATTTGATCCGCACAACAACCCTGGGAGGTAGGTGTAGTAGAACTCCTATTCTACTGTTGAGAAAACAGAGGCAAACAGGTTAAATGATTTGCCCAGAATCATGTAGCTAGTAAGTGTCTGAGGCTGGATTTGAACTCTGGTTTTCCTAACTGCAGTTCTAGTATTTCACCTACTGCACCACCTGCCTCAGATAGCGTTTTGGGGGCCTTCTTTCCAGCAATTAGCATGTATTATTCTGTACTCCAGCTACACCAACTTGATTGCAACCTCCATGAAGGTAGGGATCTTGTCTCACCTAAACTTTTTCTCTCACTTAGAACCTTGCACACAGTAGGAGCCTAATAAATGCTTGTGGGAGACCTGTCTTCTCTATCCCAAGGGATACTTGGGAAGATCAGAGGAGATGAGGTAAGTGAAAGCACTTTGTAAAAAAGTAAAACACCAAGAAAAGCAAAGAATTATTAGCTACCTTGCAGAGGGAGTCAAGCAGCAGCTGCAACTGGTTCTCTAGGATTGAAGCCATTGCACAGGGGTGCAGCTGCTGAGGAAGCCCCAGCCCCTTGGGCTCTGGGCCAGTGCCAGTGTGACTCAAAGATGGGTGGACAATATTTCCCATCCTGCTCTCTCATCGTGTGACACAACAGGGTTCTACAGGTCTTGTTAGCAGGAGCTAAAGATGGGCCCTGCCCACAGGCTACATAGCTCTCTCTCTGCTCCAGAAAAACAGCTTCATCCCTGCCTGCTCTGAATCCCCTCCACATCTGTCAGTTTCTCCCCTCTGACTGACTCCTCCTCAAAATTAAATTAGGGTGGGGCAGCTAAGTGGTGCAGTGGATAGAGCATCAGCCCTGGAGTCAGGAGGACCTGAGTTCAAATCCGGCCTCAGACACTTAACACTTACTAGCTGCATGATCCTGGACAAGTCACTTAACCCCAATTGCCTCACTAAAAAAAAAAAAAAACTAAATTAGGGTGCCCTCCCCTCCCCCACATGCCCTGTACTTTCCCATCTCCATGCTCATGCTGTTCCCTATTTTCAAATATTCTTCCTCTCTCTTCCTCTTTACCTACTGAATTGGGAGGCATTCTGGCTCCCAGAAGCCAGGTCAATATCCACTCTACTTGCTTTCCTCACATTGTTCTTGCTATCGACAACAAATATTTATTGAGTACCTACTGCGTATAAAGCACAAACATGAGTAAGACTTGTATTCTGCCTCCAGAACCTCACAATCTAAGTGGAGACAAAACACACATAGGCAAAAGATAAAATATGAGGCAGCATGCTTGTTATCCAGTCCATGATACCAGCAGTTAAGTGCTACTGAGATCAGAGGGAAGGAGAGATCCCTATCCATTAGGGTGCTTTGGAAAGGCTTAATGGCAGAGGTGGGCCTGAAGCCAGGACTTGAAGGATGAACGGCATCTGAATAAGTGTGAAGGATAAGGAAGGCCTCAATGCTAATTCGAGGGGCTTTGTGGCTGACCCCGGGAAAACTGTCTGGTCAGCCATCCCAAAAGAGAAATGACCTTTTACAATCACATTAGAGAGAAGGGCTCTGATGGGGCAGAGATGCAATTCTTCACTGTTGTCCTGAACATATAACCACCCCATATCTCAATTTTCCCATCTGTTAAATGGAAAGAAAGCAAACTCAAGTCAGAAGCTCTTAGAAGTCCAAATGAGGACTTGGCATATTGCTCACCTGAACCATGCAATCGATCAACAATGAAAAAACGAAGAGTCTCCAAGGAATGACTTGCCTAACACCTGTGGCACCCAGGTGCAGGATAATTGAGGAATCAGAGCCAAAAAGACATGCGCCAAATAGTATCAATCACTTACATCAGCCTACAAGCTGAGAGCCCACACACACCTGGGGAAAGGGAAGAGGAAATTCTAAGAACTTCTTCAAATGAGCTCAATCTGGCTGGATCAGCACCTCCTCTGCGTAGTCAAAGAATAATGAGAATAACCAGCATTCATATAAAGGCAACTAGGTGGTGGTGTATGGAGTGAAGGGCCTAGAATCAGGAAGACTCATTTTCCTGAGTTCAAATCCGGTCTCAGACACTAACTAGCAATGTGACCCTGTGCAATTCACTTAACCCCATTTGCCTCAGTTTCCTCATCTGCAAAATGAGCTGGAGAAGGAAATGGCAAGGCATCCCAGTATCTTTGCCAAGAAAACCCCAAATGGAGTCACAAAGAGTCAGACGTGACCAAAAGACAACAACAAAGCATTTATATAGGGCTTTAAGATTTACAAAGCACTGGATACAGTGGACAGAGCTCCAGGCCTGGAGTAAGGAAGACTCGAGTTCAAATCCACAGACACTTACCAGCTGTGTGACTTTGTTCAAGTCACTTAACAGCACCTACCTCACAGGATTGTTGTGAGGATGAAATAAGATAATTTTTAAGGAAAGCACTTGACATAGTGCCTGGCACATTGTAGGTACTATAAAAATGTGTATTCCCTGACTCCTTCCCAACAACCCTGTGAGATAGGTGCTATTATCACCATCATTTTACAGATGAGAAAACTGAGGCAGAGAGATGTTCAATTACTTGCCCAGGGTCACAAAGTGAGTAAGTATCCAAAGCTGGATTAGAGGATATTCAGGTATCAAGAATAAAATATCCAATCCAACACCCTCATTTTATAGAAGGAAACTCCCTTCCAGGTTATTGCGATACCTATTTAATAGATGAGAAAACTAAGACCTGGAGAATCATGGAATTATAGATTTAGAGCTACAATGGAAATAAAATCCAACCCCTTCATTTTTCACAGATGATGAAACTAAAGCCCAGAGACATAATTTGCTCATCCAAGGTCACACAAGTGGTAAATTGTAAAAGTGAGATTTGAACCCAAGCCCTCAACTCCGAATTCATTACCTCCCTCCAAATGTACAACACTGTCTCTTCAAGTGAAGTCCACAGTCAGACAGCACAGTAGTGGCTACACCAGGATTAGAACCCCAGGCCTCAAGGGTTCCTAATCCATTGTTCTCTGCACTGCAGAATCCCACCCAGACTTATCCTAAAACCCTCGAAGGCAAAGTTAACCAAGGTATAGCTTAGTTACAATACAGTGCTAGATTGCCACTGGGTACTATGGAAAGGGCACTGGGCTGTGTATCAGGACTTTCAGTTCTGGTTCAGCCATTGACTAGCCGAGTTACTTCCCTGGGCCTCAGTTTCCTGATCAGTTCAATGGGTACACCAATGCCCATCCTACCTATACCATAGGTTTTTTATGAGTAGAGCATGAAACAATATATCAATACATAAAGATTCTATGATTTCCTAGGTTTGGGCAATTCTGTCCATCAACTCAGATCACAACCCATCTCTTCACTTAGTAGATAAGTCTCAGGCTGTTGTGATCATTTTGCTTTTCCCTTTAAGTATATAAATTCAACGAGTGGTGATTTTGTTTGTGTTTCCATCTTGTCTTCCTTCTGTCACAGTCTTTGTGCATTTTTAAATATTGTGATGACCCTCTTTTCTTTTTCTTCTTTTTTTTCTATAGATCACTTGACCCTTCTCTCTCCCGAATTACCCTCCCCAACAGAAAAACAAAAATAAACCCTCATAACCAATATGGGTAGTCAGGCAAAACAAATTCCCAGTGATCATGTCCAAAAATGTTTATCTCCTTCTATGCCTTGGGTTCATTCATCACCACCACCACCACCACCATCATCATCATCATATCTCTCTTTCTCTCAAGTGATGGGTTGCATTCTTCATCATCAGGAACTGTGGTTGGTCATTACATTGATCAGAATTCTTAAGTCTTTCCAAGTCGATAAAAGGAGTCTCTTGAAGACTTGTACAAAATTCAAAGGCATGAAGCTCTTACAGTGACATATCAGGCACTGTAACACACAGGGGGAGAGATATTTGGGGGAAGGGAGACGAGAAGGGAGGGACCTCCCTGGGCTTCATCACATTACACTACGGAAGGAGGAACTCATTACCTGCAGTCTGGCACCATTGGACTAGATGGCCCATGGGCCTGATCTCTGGCATTCATGGCATTCCTATTTATCTCTTATTTCCAAAGAGAGAGCATTCTGGAATGGGATGACTCAACATCTTGAACTACTTCGGTAACAGGGCTGCTAGATAAGGCTGCCGTTATGCCAAGCCTGTTCCCATTCCAGATCCAATTAGAACAGCTACTAAGAAGACTCGCGACATGTCATTCAAGTTTTGACAACAAGAAAAAGGCCACTCAGTGTATAATATGCAGGAGGAAAGCTCCCTAGACTGCAGGGACTGGAATATTGTAGCATCTTTTACAAACTACAAAAGCCTATCTGACTTTGCCAGGAAACCAAAAATATTCTAGCTATGCCACTGGGGAACCACAAAGCAAGCCATTACCACAACTGCTACCAACTGTGCTTTAATCAACACAGAACCTTGGGCTAAAAAAATAAAACAAAATAATACATGCCCCAACCCACACATACACACAAACCCAACAGAATTTTTTAAGCACCTAACTGACAGTGACTCTTAACTGACAAAATCCAAGCCAGGATGTGGTATAGATACAAAAAGGCTCTTGTCCTGGAATAAAAGCCCTAGGTTCAAATTCTAGCTCTTACACTAGCTGTGCAGCCTTGGATAAAAACTGCTTGACTTCTTGTCAGTGTTGCTTCGAAATATTTTTTTCAATTCATAACTTAACAAATATCAAGATAGGTATTGCCATACATAAGGCAAAACAGAAAGGGAGGGTGATACATGCAGTTGTAAGTTATACCATGAGCAGCTTGCTTCGACCTCCAAGTACACAATGAATTCAACATGTTGTTTTCAAAGCTGTCCTGCTTTTCTGTGTTTCCTACATTGATCTTTCTGTTGTCTTTTTTGCATTTTTTAAAAAAGCTTTGGTAAAAGAAAAAAGTTTCAGTGATCTCCTTTATTTTCTTTCCTCCCTCCCCAATTTTGGTAATTCTATTGATAGCTCCATTCTTTCCACACCACCAAAAAAAAAAATTAAAGGAAAACAAAAACTTAGTAGTGTATATGCATGCTCAACCAAAAAAAAAATCCCACATTAGAATGTCCAAAGATAGATGTCTCATTCTGCATCTTGAATTCATTACTACACTTGTCAGAAGGTGGGTAGCATGCTTCATCATTGGTCCTCTGGAATTATGGTTAATTTTATTATTGCATTGTTGTGAGTTTTGAAATCTTTCAAAATTGTTTGTCTTTACAATGTTACTGTGATTTTAAAAATACTCCCAATTGCTAATACACAATTATTACAATGATATCTAGATGGAAAGGAAAACAACTTAACATTTAAAACTGAATGCTGCAAAATTATAAAGACTAATCAGTCCCAAATTAGAGTACCTCCCCCCACTTCTTGGTCAAAGCAAGGCCTTTGAGTGTGGAACACTGTATACAATATCAACCTTTTTCCAGTACATTGATTAGTTTTGTTGAACTGCTTCCCCCCCCCCCTTTTTTAAGTCTTTGCAATAAGGGATGGGCCTCTGGGAGGGGAAGGAGGGAAATTAAGGTGATATAAAAACAAAAGATATCAACAAAAATGTATTTTTTAAAAGTTAAGACTTAAAGATATTTCTAGTGGAGGTAGAAAGATGCAGATGTGGCTTCTGATCAATCCAGACAGCTAAATGGCAATACTAGTGTATTAGTCAGTGAAAATGCTAATGTTAGAGCCTACAGCAGCTAAAAAGTTAAGCCAATGAGATTTCTTTAAATCTCTTTTAATGAGCAAATGCATTAGTTAGTTCATGGGCAATAAGGTTAAAAGTTAAAGCAATCTCTTTGACTTTTAACTTTATAAAAAAGAGAATTAATTCCCTTCTCTGGAGAGGCAATGTGGTATAAGCGCCAGCAGATGTGGGTTCAAATCCCACAGACCACTAGCTATGTGAGTTCAAGCAACTTAATCTCTCAGTGCTTCAGGCAACTCTCTAAAACCAAAGTCCCAGAGAAAGTCCCAACCTATATTAGTAAAGGGAGTTCCCTCACTGATGAATATATCTGTATCAATGAAATCAGAGGTTCTGTCCTCTGTATGAAGCAACACCATTTCCTTAAAATATTCTACATGACACAGCAACATACCTATGACACGTGCAAATGGGTCACACAAGCCAATGTTGTCTCACTGACAATTTGAGACTCAGGTCAGTTGTTACCAATCCATCTCTCTCCCCACCATCTTTGAAAGGTGTGCCTTCTCCAAAACCTGCACGAAGAGCCCACCACTGGTACTCACTCATCCTTCCTTATCCCTAAAAACACACACGCACACACGCACACACACTCACCTGTCTCCCTCTACCATATTCCTGAGCTCTCATGAGAACAAAAGAAAGGGTCAGAAACTTTAGCAAATCACCATTCAAAGGTTGTGGATCCCTGTTCTAGTGATAGGAGCACTACTCAGCCAGAACCATCAATCAGGGTTTCTTAGACCTCATCCTGGGCCCACGGTAGCACCTGCCATCTGGCCCGGCTTTCAGTCATGCTCCACATACTGACCCTTCACACTTTCCTTAACCAGTGACAGTCCCTTTTCCTTACATATCTTCAGGCCTGGATCCACCACCCCAAAGTCACTTCCAACCTGGGCAGGATATGTAAAAAGGGGGCAAAGAGTCGGAGTGGCCAGTCCCTAGGACAGAACTCACTTGGGTGTTTTCTGCTTGCAAGAGCTATGTTTCACATAAGGAAACTGTGAACCCAAACTAAGGAGCTTTACACTTCAGTGCATCAACCTGGGGATGGTGGGGGGTGGCGCAGGAAATGGAGATGGACAGGACTGGCTCCCAAGGCAACTTGTTAAAATTTCAGTGGGATCATTTACACCTCAGAAATCAGCAACCACTACAAATCAGGGCTTGATTTAATTGTTGACATTTAAGAAAGTGATGGAGAAAATGTTTATAATGGAGATTAAACCTAAAAGTGTGTCTAGCATATTTTATTTGGAGTGTCAGTTGTTAAACATTTACCAACCTACCCACGTAGGAGAAGGGAAGAAGGAAGAAGGGAATCAGCAGTAGGAATTATTCTGGTGCAATCAGTGGACCCTGCCATTTCCTCATCTAGAAACCAGTCCTTGCTTCCTGCCTGACCAGCTTTGGTCCCCATCTGGGCATATCGGACACAAGCAAAGGTTTAAGGGCTAGACTTACAGAGATTTTTTTTAATATAGTAAACATCTATTTATCCAGAATTTCTTAGAAATACCAAAGACTCAAATAACTATAATTCTTTTTTTTTCTCCACAAACAACAAATAATACAATACAATCTGGGATTCATAAAATCAATTTCTGGGATACACCATGGAGTCAGTCAAGATTCTCTTACTCCTACAGCCCAACTCCTGAACAGAAAGACCCAATATTTAAAGTGAGGAAACTGAGGCTCAGCAAAATCCTGATATGCCTTCTGAATCATCAGATACAATTAAATTATGTTTTATTTACTCTATTCTAGTTTGGGATGAAACAATTGGCAAATTTATGATAAATCTCAGTAAACAAGATTACACAGTCAGAGAACCATAGAATGTTGGAACTGGAAGGTTCCTCAGAGATCATCTAATCCAACTCTTATCACTTTACAGATGAGGAAACTGAGGTCCAGAGAGATGAAGTGACCTGCTAAGTGGCTAAGTACCTTACTGAGAATTGTCCTTTCCTCAACCACTCTGGAAAAACAAGAATGCTTTACAAATCTGTGCTGAATTAAATCAAAGGAAAAAAGACAGCTTGGTGTGTATGTGTGTATTGTGTACGTGTGTATGCATGTACATGTGTCTGTCGTATGCATATATGTATATGCAGTGTGCATACCCACCTGTGTATGTATAAATGTATATACAATATTGACACGTGTGTGAATATATTTCCCTCAACTCTCATGAGCTGTCTATATGTATGTATACACATGTGTGTTAAATTATATAATTGTATGTGTGTACATATACATGTATATATATATATACACACAAGCCCACATGCATACACACAGCTCATGAGAATTGAGAAAATACAAGATCTCAAGTATGTGTTATATGTTCCTATATTTTGGATTTTCCCTCCTAGTCAAGGGGGGAGGAGGGGAGAATGAAAGGGACCAGGCAGGAAGCCAGAACTTGAGTAGCCACTAGAAGGTTGCTTTGTCACCTCTTCTTCCCACCCTCTGCATCTCCACCCATACCTAAACAACTTACTGGACAATGACACGTCCCCTCCATGTTACACAACCACCCTTCATCTTATCACCAGTGAACTTCTACCCTCTTAGCAGCACTAACCGAGTCATCTCTGCTTTCCATTTTCACTCCAGCAAAGTCAATATTTACTAGCTATGTTGCTAAAAACAGGCACTGCGCTGTGTGACCCTATGACAAACCTCCTAGTCTAATCTCAGACCAGATCCCCAGTGTCACACAAATGTCCCAAGGTCCTCAGAAGGGGATTCTGTGACTTAGTGGGCAATCTATCTCTGAAACAGCAAAGTTTTCATTAATACAAGAGATGGAAGGAACCCCCAATGTCATCTAGAGCAGAGTTTTTCTTTTTCTTTCTTTCTTTTTTTTTTAACCTGGTTTCTATGTACAAATTTCAGGGAATCAATGAACTGGGGTGGGAAAAAGTTCATCTTTGTTTTCATTAAATTCAAAATTATATTTAATATTTCCTTCAATTTGAAGAACCGTGAATGACTTAACTACTCTCAACCATACAACAATCCAAGACAATCCCAAAGGACTACTGATGAAACATATTATATATCTCCAAAGAAAGAACTGATATTGATGTAACAGACTGAAGCATGCTATTTTTCACTTTCTTTCATTTTTCTCTTTTAATCAAGTTTTCTTGTACAAAATGACAAATATGGTAATGTTTTACATAATCATACATGTATAGCCCATATCTGATGGGGTCCCTGAGGCTTAGTCAGTTGTTGTTTTTGTTGTTGTTTTGCCATTTTCCCAAGTGGCCTTCCATTCAAATATAGTAGAATTTAGGAAAAGAGGAGAGGGAGGGAATTTAAGTGGGAGGGAGGCTTGGCTGTCCTTTGAATGGCACTAGCTATTATTCTAAGGCAGTCAGTGATTGTCACACCCTGGCCTCCAAGGCTGGCCATCAGTGGGCTGAGAATGTGACAGTGTCTGTGCTCATCTCTAATGAGATGGGTCATCTCCTTAAAAACCAACACTATTGGATCATAGATGTAGATGAAAGGGATCTTAGAGTCTAGTCCAACCACTTCATTTCAGACAAGAAAGGAAACTGAGCTTCAGCAATCACGTCACTTGTCTAAGATCACACAGGAATTCAAGTCCTGGTCTCCTAACAAGTCCAGCATACAAGTCATTCCTTTGCTCTTTTCTTCTTTATTCCACATGTTTTTCTCCTGTATTTGGTGCCCTATCAAGTAAATAAATGCAATGGTATCTTATGCCACCAGAAGACTCACATACAGTCTTTGGAACAGAGAGTTTTACCCAGAGTTCTTAAGCACTTTGTAAATGTGAATTATTATAAAATGATCTGCAAGGTCCCTTCCAAGTCTAAATCTATCCAGCTGTGATGTGTGATGTCAACCCCACCCCTTCTTTTTCTCCCAGGGGTCTCCATTTGTGACTATAGTTGCTTTCCATCCCCAGAGGGTACAGGACATAGGATGTGGTTGATGTCCATGGCCCTTCTACAGCTGGGGACCGAGGCCGCATGTGACCAGGGCAGCCCTGGCACCCAAGAAGGCAGAACAAGTGAGCATTCTGTGCATCTGCTGGGGATAACAAAGAAACTCCCCGACATGTGGATTTCCCCCTCCCCTCAAGGGCCTCACCAAGGAAACAAAGAGAATCATCCAAGGCCATGCAGAGAAAAGCACCCAGTCTTTATCATGTTGCCTTTGAGAGAGCCATCCAGGGCACAACAGTACTGACCCAGCTGGTTCCTAGCTGCAACCTAAGATGAGTGTGGAAAGGGGAAAAGTGAAATCATTCACTCCATCAACAAGTCTCTACTCAGCAACCCTTGAACCACCACCCCTGTACTAGGTGGGGATTGGAGGAGACACAAAGTAAGTCCCTCCTCCCATGGTCAAAACAGAAGTCCATCTTTCCTGAAGGCCCCTACTAAAACCATCATCCCACATCCTGATAACTGATCACAACTTTTTACTCCATAGGTAGGGTCTTTTCGGATTTTGATGTTCATCTGGTTGCCTGAAATCCCAGCTCTGTAGTTCCATGGCTTTCCTGAACCTTAATTTTCCCAAACCAGGGGCTTCTAGGTTCCAGAATGTTAAAGAGAGAAAGTGATGGGCTTGCAATCACAAGCCTTGGGTTCGAATCCCACTGTAACCTCTTCCCTAGCCCTGTGACCCTGAGAACCTCTTGTGGAATCTCTCAAAGCCTCATCACCTTCATCTGTAAAATGGGATAACACCACCTCCCTACAGTTGTTGCAAAGACCAAGTAAAATAATTTATGGTGAAGTATTTTGTAAGCCTTCAACTACCGGATAGATGCCAGCTCTTACTATCTTTTCATTATTATCGGATAGAAAAATCAGTAAGCCTAACAGCCTCAGTTAATCTTTCACTTGAAAGTACCAAGTTACTAAACCAGCTCTAAATAGGATTACATACCACCACATATTTACCATTAAAGCCATTCATATCAGAACCATTAAGTAGTGGTTTATACTTTGCTAACTAGCTAGGTCTTCCATCTTGGTAAGAGGGAATATTATTCTGGGTCCCAAATTCCACCCAGTAGTTGGCCACGGAAGAACTAACAAAGATCTCGGACAAGCCCTAGCATAGAGAACAGACCCGTTTTGGAGCAAAGAAATCCCAAATTTGGAGAACCGATCAAAAATATCTACTGAGCATCTATTCCCTTCCCAGCTCTTTTCTAGGTATAGTGGGTAGGAGGGAAGCAAGAATGATAGATACAAAGAAGGTTAAGAAAGGGTCCTTGCTCTCTATGAGTTTAAAGCCTGGTGAAGGACATGAAAATGACATATATGAAATAATTAAAAATAATAAGGCAGAGGGGCAGCTAGGTGGCACAGTGGATAGAGCACTGGCCCTGGAGTCAGGAGTACCTGAGTTCAAATCTGGCCTCAGACACTTAACACACACTTACTAGCTGTGTGACCCTGGGCAAGTCACTTAACCCCAATTGCCTCACTAAAAAAAAAAAATAATAATAATAATAATAATAAGGCAGAAAAGTGATCATCAGCACCACAAAGGCACAAAGAAGGGATCAGTCTTAGATGCAGTTGTCCTGAAGGCTTCCTAGAAAAGGATCTTAAATGATGAGTTGATGAGGCGACTAGGTGACTGAGGGTGGCTAGGTGGCACAGTGGATAAAGCACCGGCCCTGGATTCAGGAGTACCTGAGTTCAAATCCAGCCTCAGACACTTGACATGTACTAGCTGTGTGACCCTGGGCAAGTCACTTAACCCCCATTGCCCCACAAAAAAAAAGGATGAGTTGACTTTGGATAAGAAGAAAAGAAACAACATTCTGGGAAGGGGAACAACATGAACAAGGACATAAAGGCATGGAATTGTTTGGTAGATGCTGGATACAGGGAGATCTTCCCAGCTGGCAGGCAGGAGAATAGGGTGGGGAAGAGGCACCATATGAAACCTCTTAGCTGGCCCTACCCCAGAATTAAAACCACTGGACTTAGTTCATCTTCCCCAGAAGTTCAGGACCTAGAAATAGTGGAGTCACAGCCTGTCATTTCTACATAGTTTCCTTTGTGGCCTACTGGGGACAAAAGGAAAAGATATGGGTCGACCCTTCCCACCAGTGACCTCGCTCTGCTCCTCTCTCTGCTCTGAATCAGAACCAGATGTCTGAAACCTGAGCATCTTCTGAGAGAGATGAGGGTGGTAAGAGTGGCTCCTCAGGCACAGACTTCTCAATCCAGAGAAGCCCTGGGGCTAAAAGAAGACGCCAGGGCTGTGCCCAACTGGTGACAGTTTAAGTGGTCATCCACTTATCCCAGTTCCCTACATAGAACAAGGAAGGGTATAACGGTGCATCCTGATGTGCCCAAACACCGTGTAGTTTTCAGACAAGAGCCAGGGCTCCCTCTCTCCCCTTTAAGGAAGTTTCTCTATCAGAGATTCAAGTAAAACATTATGAGGAACTTGTTAACAGAGACTGGCAAAGAGTCGGCAGTTAATATTTACATGCTTGTCAAACTGAATTCAACCTAAGGCTGGGGAGACAACATGGAGTGTTTCTTGATGCCGTAAGAGAACATCTTTTTCTTGGAAAAATTCTTCTTTTAAGATAACTCAATAACTTTGCATCCATGTTTCTGCTACACATGGCACAATTTCTATTTCATTTGTGTCTAACTTTTTCTTCAAATTATACAATAAAGTCTTCTTTAACCGCTCTGAGCCTCAGTGTCTTCATTTGTAAAATGATAATCATAATCCCACTCTTGCTGACCTTATCGGGGTATTAGGAGGATTAAATAAGATGCCTGTGTATCTGAAGACCCAACAAATACAAGATAATACTATTACTATTTCATTTTCTCTGCAGTGTCCCAGACCTCAGCATAAGCTAAATGAATACTGCCAGCTGACTAACTTACTTCCTCTGGACTTTTTGATGTTGTCTATGCAGGAAGCTGGGGACACTATCGGGACTTCTCAAAGTCAATAAAACCCAGCAAACATTTATTAAAGGCCTACTGTGTACCATTCAGTTTTAGACACTAGATCAGTTCCAGAAAGGATTTAGCCTAGTTTTCTACAGGTGCTTTTTAAAAGGTACAACATTTAGACAGAGGGACCATGGGAAAACGGGGATATTAGTGCCTTGTAGATGGAGCTGTGAACTGGTCTGACCATTATGGAAAGTCATTTGGAAATATGCTCCAAAAGTTATTCAACTGGGTACACCCTTTGACCCAATAATATCGCTACTAGATTTAAACTGAAAGAGATTTTTTAAAAGAGAGAGAGAGAAAAAGGACTCAGATGAGGGGGCAACTAGGTGGTGCAGTGGATAAAGCACCAGCCCTGAATTCAGGAGGACCTGAGTTCAAATCCAGCCTTAGACACTTGACACTTACTAGCTGTGTGACCCTGAGCAAGTCACTTAACCCCCATTACCCTGGCCAAAAAAAAAAAAAAAAAAGGACTCAGATGTACAAAAATATTTATAGAAGATATTTTTGTCTTAGCAAATAACTAGATTTAAGAGGATGTCTATCAATTGGGGAACAGCTAAAAAAAATATGGCATACAAATATAATGGAATGCTATTATGCTATGAGAAATGAAGAAGGGAATGATTTCAGAGAAATCTGCAAGAATTTGTATAAACATACAGAATGAAATGAGCAGAATCAAGAGAAGAATTTCTACAATAGCAACAGTATTGTAATGACAAATGACTTTGAAAGACTTCATTAGAGTTCTGATTCATACAATGATCAACTATGATTCTAAAGGACTCATAATAAAATACTACCTCACAGAAATGTGATGGACTCAGAGCACAGACTGAGAGATACTTACTTTTTAGACTTGGCTAATGTGGAAATTATGGGCAGCTAGGTGGTGTAATGGATAGACTGTAGGACCTGGAGTCAAGAAAACCCAAGTTCAAATCCAGCCTCAGACACTTATTGGGCAAGCCACTTCACCCCATTTGCCTCAGTTTCCTCATCCGTAAAATGAGCTAGAAAAGGAAATGGCAAATCACTCCAGTATTTTGTCCAGAAAACCCCAAATTCAGTCGTGTAGAGTCAGACACACCTGAAACAACTGAACAACAACGTGAGAATTCGTTTTGTTTGACTATATATAACAAAACCCTTCTAAGAAATATATGTGTGTATGTGTGTGTATATATATATTTCTTAGAAGGGTTTTGTTTTTCTTTCTTTTTTCAATGGGGGAGGGAGGGTAGCCAGGAGGGAGAGAAAGCATATTTTTGCTAATTGAATAAAAAATAAAATTTAATTAGAAAAAGAAATCATAAAGAAAACAAAAACAATAAAAAGTATGGCATTTGACTGAAGAACAGAAGCAAGGCCAGACAGACTCACAGACAAGCATGATGAAAACTATGTTAAATCGCTTCTTGACATATTTGGGGTAAGATCAAGTGTATATTTAAAGATAAAAGATATAATATGTGTGGTTTCAAGTACAATCTTTTTCTGTCTACTGTGAACATGGAAATGATAGTTTTGTTTGGTGTTTATTAAGTTCAGAATAAAAAATATATATATATATTTTTGGAAACAGCACGGTATTTGGCTACAGCTTGAAGATACTCCCATCCTTTCCTCAGAGCCCCATTTCTCGGCCTTCTCATCACTTAGCTCACTTCTCACTCTCCTTTACCACTTCCCTTTCCCCACTTCCTCCCTGGCCTCATCTAAGAGCTCTCCATGCCTGGTACAGGTGTCTCCAAAGTATCTGCAGCCCAGATCAGAAAGGACCCTTCTACCTCCTCAAACAGGGTCCCCCACTCCTGTGTCACCTCAACAGCAATTCCTCCCCTCAGGCTCTTGGGCCCCTACCCACTGAGCACCAGGCAAATATTACAGCATCCCCAGGAAGAAAATGACAATGCTCGAGGTCTCGGGCCAGGCCAGCCATCGGGCCATCGGGACCCCTGTTCTTGGGACCCTTGTTTTTGCTGTGTTTCCCACTCGTTTTAAGACCCCTGGGTTTGGTATGAAATGAGAAAAGGGCAAAATCTTGCCCAGAAAACTATGAAGGGGGGAAGGGAGAAACAGTGAGAGATAGAGTCTCCTTCACAAATCCTGGAAAAAACAATAAAAGGGCAAGTAAGCTATCCCGGAGCACAGGTGGTCAAGGTTTAAAGGGGCTTTGGAGACCATTCGATCCAAACCCCTCATTTCCAGCTGAGGCCCAGGGAGAGAAAGTGATTTGCCCAAGTTCACACAGCAAAGGGTGAGCTAAGACTGGTGTGAACAAGGACTTACAGAGCCAGAACTAGCACTTGGGTCTTCTGAGATCCAGTCGAGTGCTGGCCTGTGTGCTAGTATCTGCCTTTCAAGGGCAACGCAGATTTAGAAAGATCTTAGAGATCACCTAGAACAACTTCCTCACCTAGAACAGATGGGGAAACTGAGGCTCAGAGAATTAAAGTGACTTACCCAAAATAATAGAGATTGGTTTTTGTTTGTTTGTTTTTGTAGGCAATGGGGGTTAAGTGACTTGTCCAGGGTCACACAGCTAGTAAGTGTCAAGTGTCTAAGGCTGGATTTGAACTCAGGTACTCCTGAATCCAGGGCCAGTGCTTTAACCACTGCACCATCTAGCTGCCCCAATAATAGAGATTGGCACCAGGATTTGAATTTGGGTCAAATTTGGCTTCAAATCCAACAGTCTTTCCACTGCATCATCATGCACAACCATTAGAACTGGAAATCTAGCCCTTCAATTTAAAGATGAGGCAAGGGAAGTCCTGGGAAAGGAAGGGATTTGCAGGAGAATTATGGACTAGAACCTAGGTCTCTAATGCCAGTAGTGATAAGTGTGTGATACACATGAGTGCCCTT